>NW_026725788.1:0-67977 GCF_029784015.1 Lycium ferocissimum
TCATTAGATCATAAATTGTTCTGGTTTGAATTTAAGAGTGTCACTAAAGCCTAACCATGGTATGAATCCTTCTAAATGTAGATTATTCAAGCTTCAACGGTGAACGCTAAATAGTTAAGAAGTCGAAGAGGTATGTAAGGCTAACCCTTCTTTCATTAAGGCATAGTTCCCTTGCTATATGTATCCTTTCATGCGCCCCATAATGTCTTCCAAATGACTCTATCTCTAAGATTACCAAAGCTTACGATTCTCGATACGTTCACGATTCTATTGCCTCTTTTATATGATAGTTGATCCTTTAAGGATAGATATAATGAAAATGATGATATCAATGATGACGATGATACTCATGAACTCCTACGTATACGGATTTAAGTATGTATAACTATTAAGTAACACCGAGCTTATACGGTCGGATATGATACCTATTGCGCGCACACCACTGCAGTTGGGTACAGATAACAATGAGCCTTAGTAGGGCCAGGTATGTATGACACCGAGCCTTATCATGGCCGGGTAGGTGAAACCACCAAACCTTTATGGTCGGGTATGCTATGGATACGAATATGTATATGAATACGGGTACGAATATGAATATGGATATGGATATTTATATAGGTATATATGTATGTACACAAGCACGCATTAGAAATGGAAGATCCCTATGAAAGACAAGTAAGTGATTACGATGACGGCTACTATCCCCTGATTCTCCCATCTTATGCTATCTCATATGCTCCTATTATGATGTTGATTATGCTTTACCTACTCAGTACATTATTCGTACTGATGTCCCTTCTTGTGGCGCTGCGTCATGCCCGCAAGTGGACGGGGAGATAGGCTTGATCCATAGATATCCTATTCAGGGACTGCATAGAGGAGCTCCACTTCATCCGGAGCTACACTTTTGGTATTATTCTTTTGTGTACATACCTACGGGCAAGGCGGGGTCCTGTCCTGCCTACATGATGTGACATACTCTTCTTAAAGGCTCGTAGACAGTTGTGTATTGTTAGATGTCTTGTAGCCTTGTCGTCTTATATTTTGTACATTATTTTGATAGCCTTGTTGGCTAGTGTACATGGATGTGGCCATTGTGTCGATGATGATATAAATGTATTGTTGGCCAATGAGATTCGCATTAATGATGGATAGAAATTATGACTAAGCTATGTGGCTCGCCTAAATGTAAATGTGAATGTACGACTAGAGGTGCCCGGGTGGGTTAGCACCGGGTGCCCGTCATGGCCCTCCGGTTGGGTCGTGACATCTGGGTGCAGTACAATTTCCTCGGTACGAGGGATTCGAATCATGGTCTAGAAACATCATATCTCACATCATTTTCTTTGACTCGTTAATTTCCCTTATTTTCCCATCATACTTTCTTTCTCATACTTGCCCCATAATATATGTATTTTCAATCCATTTTTTTTTGTTTTCTCCTGATATATTCTCGAACTTTGGCTTTTTCAAACCAGCACATTTCTTTCTTTGGAATTTTTGGGAAGGTCATAATTCATTTCAGGACTAAATCTGCTCTTCCCCCCTTTTTAAGGATGTTCTTATACACCAGTAACCTTTGAATATTAATCATTTTTTATAATCACCTAGCGGACCTTAACAATCCTTCTACCCCTCGGTTCCTTATAATGCCGGAGTTCCTTTCATCACATGGTTTGACTTATTTCCCTTTCTGCTAGTTGAAGCCTTGTATCAGATCAAAATGCTCATACATATCAGATCCAATGCGAGTGCCTCCTTTATCGTCTTTTCACTTCTATCTTTCATGACTAATAATTCCCTGGGCTGATGAGTCAATAAGGATGGCGAAATTCATTAAGCCCTCTGTAGAATGTCCGATTATACCTCGCTCCTTTAATCCCTAGCCATTTTTTCCACGATTATTTTCTTAATACCCTCTAGATTCTTCTTGCCCTGGGTTCCCACTTCTAGTTTATGCCTATATTATACCAATAAAGGCTAATATTCCATACCAGCCATTCCCACGTGTAATCCTTTCATTAGCTTAGCTCATTTGTCCCGTAATTCTCCTTAACTACTTGTTTGCATTACAACTATGCATCATAATTCTTCCAGTGTTCTGCCGCTTCTTGTTCTTATCATGAAATCCTTACAAAGTACACCCTTTTCTTTCTTCTTTCATCGAGTCTTCATCTTCCTTTTTGACACTACAGCTGGTTAATATTTATGCATATCCCCTGTATATCATTCTAC
Organism: Lycium ferocissimum; assembly: GCF_029784015.1. NCBI lineage: Eukaryota > Viridiplantae > Streptophyta > Magnoliopsida > Solanales > Solanaceae > Lycium > Lycium ferocissimum. The sequence goes on from NW_026725788.1 coordinate 2,236, forward strand.
TTCCTTGATAATTGAATCTTTGTATTACTTATCAGGATTCTTATCTCATGTTACTGATGTTTTGCCTCTTGGCCAGACTTGTTTACTTATTATCTTTTCTCCTGTCCTTGGTGATTGTTAAATTTCTTTAATCAATCCATTAGTGTACTTTTCTTACTTTCATCCTCGAGTCCCTTTCCTCCGAAGCACTCTGTTATATCCCGTATTTTGTACGTTGGAATATTTTAAGTTAGTTGCGACAAGTTAAGGATAAGGCTATTTTCCGGTTTTGTTTCAAGGCACAAGTTGTTTATAATTTTATTGGATGGGAATATTAAGGAAAATTTGGGGTTAAAAGTGAAATTATGGAAACTTAGTATTCATGAAATAAGGGCCAAGTGGCCGTGTGTGTGTGGTGTGGGCCATGGTACACTTGTGTGATTTATATAAGTATAGGAAGATGACTAATTCATCATTATTCATCATCTTCACCCCTTAGAATTTTGTAGAACCTTGGAAAAAATAAGGGAACCATTCGGCCATAGCCTGTACCCGAATTTGGTGTCCAAAATTTTGATCATGAAAAAATTATTTTCTTCTAGTTTCTCTACTAATTGAAAGGTCATCTACAACGTGGAGTAGTTGTTGGAGCAAGTAAATCATTCGTTGTTTCCATATACAAATTCTAGCCGAGTAGAGAAGTGGGGTGAAGAAGGTAAGGTTCAATCTTTATTTTCACATGTTATGCATGGTTTGTGTATGATGTGGGGTGTGGAAATGAATGAAATTCATGAAATTGTGGTGTGGAAGTTGTAGCCGTGTATATGCTACTTTGGTGTAGGCATGATGAACAAATTTTATTTAGTGTAATTTGGTTGTTGTGTTGTGGATTATGTGATGAAAATGAAAGTATAGATGACGCAAGTTGAAGTTGGGACCGTTTGGGAGTTAATGTAGAAGTTAGTATATTGGTAATATAGATTCTTGCAATTACATGAATGGTATTGTAATATGTGGTTGTTGATATAGTTTATGAATTCGGAAGAAAGAAATGTGTTGTTGTTGTTTTCTTGAACTTGGAAGGTTTCGGCTGCATTGTGTGTTGGATGGGCTGATTTGGATACTTTGTGGATTGTTGGAAGCATTCTTGAATCTTGTTTGAATGATCTCGGATTAGTATTTGAATATGTGAGCGTCGATGTTGACTTGAATGTATGTAGTTAAATGGAAGGTAAATTGAATGTCGTCGAATTATGTAGAAAGGAGTTATTAATGTTAGAATACGTTTGAAATTGATTGTTGATATGGTTAATATGGTTGTTGTTATTGTTGTTGAATATTTGGCCGAGTTGAATTCTCGGGGATGTTGAGTTTATAGGAAAAATGCTGCCCAAATTTCTGTAAATAAAGTGATAGCTTGGAATTGGATTCCTAAGTGCTTACGACAAATGTTTGGCATCTAACGACGATATTGTAGATTTTGAGAAGCCGAGGCTTAAGTTCAGAATAGCTTAGGAAGCGGAAAAGGTATGTTAAGATTACTCTTTCCTTCTTTTGGCATGCCTTAGACGGGATTAAGGTATGACATGATTTGTGTTACATCCCGCATTTTGTACCCTCGGGTGAGCCAAGGCGGGTGACACAAGTTGCTTATGGAAAATGTTAAAGTTGGAATATTAAGAAAGGCCAGGGGTAAAAAGGTAAATTCGCAATACGACTCATGGAAATACGGAGAAAGGCTAGGGGCAAATTTGGAACTAAGGGAAATATTTTTCATGAATTAGAGGAATTTGCTAGAGTTTTCAAGAAAGGGGGGCCACTTGGCCGTGGGCCCCACCTTCAATATGTGGCCTAATAAAATCAAGCCAAGCTTAGGGGCTATATGCTTAATTATTATTGGAAGGGGGTTAAGTATATATATGTTATAGCCCGTATTTTATACATTTGGAAATTTCGAAGTCGACGTGAAAAGTTAAGGACAAGACTATGTTCTAAAATTATTTTGATGCATTAGTGGGTTATGGGCATTATTTAAGGACATTGGTAGCATGGAAATATTGAGAGAGACTAAGGGTAAAAAGAGAAATTCGTAAAATGCGTCGTGGAAATAACGCGGAAGACTAGGGGCAAAAGGTAATATTGAGAAAGTTGAGGGCAAAATGGTCATTTGCCATAATTGGCCATGTGAGGAAAAAGGATGATTAAATAAGTCATCTTTTAGGGAAATTCAAAGGAAAAAGAAAAGAAAACTCTAGAAAAAAAAATTCAAGAAAAGGAGGGAAAAATGAAGAACAATCTAGAGAGGGGCCATGTGCCCCTCACATGCATGCAACACATGGATATATATATATATATATATGAGGGAGGTCATGTTTTAAGTAAGAGAAAGAGAGCAAGAAAGAAAAAAAAAAGAAGAACAAGGAGGGGGTGTTCGGCCACAAGGGCCAAGGAGAAGAGGTTCAAGAAAAATTATTTTCTTTCTAGTTTCATACCAATTGGAAGGCCCTCTATCTCATGGAGTAGTTGTTGGAAGAAGGAAACCATTTGTTTGGCAAGAAACAAGGTATAGCCGTGTGAAGGAAGCTAAGGGAAGGAGGTGAGTTTTGATCTTCTTTACATGTTTTATAGATGTTTGTGAATATTATAGCATGTAGAAAATGATGTAATTTATGGAAATATGGAAGTTGTTGATGTGGCCGAATAGAGTAGTGTTGTAGAGGTGCAATGAATTGATTTTATTTTGGTGGTTTGATTGTTGTATCGTGAAGTCCATAATGTAAAACGGATGAAAAACCATGAATATAAAATGTTGGGGTGGTGGCCGTTTGGAGTAATGTTGGCCGTGTGTTGTGTGATATGTGTTGTGTTGTATGAGTTGGTCGTATTGTGTTGTGTTGCATGAAAAGAATGAATTGATTCTATGTGGAACGTTGTTTATTGTTGTAATGTAAGGGGATCGATGGAAATGCATGAAAACATGTAAGAAGTGGTTATGGTTAGATAATAGGAGCTTTGGTAAGTTAATGTGAATTGATGTCATTTGACATTCTAGTTGTCGTCATTATAGATTATGCGATGATGAAATGTATGGATATTGTTGAAGTTGAAGGTTTCGGATAAAGTAGTATGTTGTTTGAGTTGTTGGAAGATTATGTGAATTGAATTGAATTAAATTGGAATTGGAAGGTCTTGAAGGAAGTAGTATATTGATTGAAATTGTTAATGTGGTTATTGGTATGTTGATAGTTTGGCCGGGTTGCATTCCCGGGGTTGTTGGTTGATTAAATCGGCCAAGTTTAACTTGGTGGCATGATATATTCACAGGGGAGGTGGCGAAATTTTGGCAGACAAGAACCAGTTCAAGATTAGAGTTTCAAATCTCATGAATAGTAACCGGTAAGCTTGACCAAAGTGAAAATTTTGGCGAGATTGGAACGGAGATTTGGAGCTCAGCAAGAAGCGGAAAAGGTATGTAAGGCTTCACCTTCTTTCTTTGGCATGTCTTAGATGTAATAGGCTTGAATACGTGTCTCGGGGACTTCCTTAACTCTAGAAATCCGAGATTGAAAATAGTTACTATTCATCCAAAGTGGCATTGAACCAAAAGTGCTTGATTAGTGAAAGAAATGTCTAAATGTCCTAGAACTTGCAAGGATATGATCCGATTACCCTAAGATTTTCATAAGTAGTATCATGAGACATATTACACGCAAATCGTGTACGCCGCCTCATTCGACCGAGGCGGGCCCACTATTCCCGAATTCCCTCTTATTGTTCCATTAGGTTCATTTTTGTACTATAGTCAATGAAAATTTTTGGTTATCATTCCGACTATAAAACAATAACTATTTTTACTAAACCCTTGACTCTAAGACATACTTTTCCTTCCTAAAAGTTTATAAATGTTTTCCGAATTATTTATCTTTCTTTAAAAAAAAAAACCAAGTTTATAATATTAAAAGTCCTACTAACTAAAACGACGACCATAGTTCTATGATGATAATAATGAATCCAGGAATAAGAGAAGGTATATAACGATGATAGTCAAGGCTATGTTTTTCAATGGCTATGACGATGTCAAAGAAAATGAGAATGGTACTATGATAACTATGACGAGAATGATCTCATGTCTAAGGGTTCCAAAGTACATGAAATGCTATACTATGATTCTACTCCGTGTTTATTCATAACGTTGACCTTCATTGATTGTCTCGCCTTACTACTAGTTCCTTCAAGGTGAGATAAAGCGCCCATGGTTATTTCATAATAAAATCGGAGGTTACCGACCTTACGTCACTCCGATAGTGCTATAGCTTTTCCTTGGGCTCCCATGCATGCTGTTTAATTGTTTATATGATAATGTATATAATACCTGATATTGATGAATGTACTTGTATACACTGTATATGTGGGGAATGGGGAGGGCAACTGTGTCCACCTGATTCAGCTGGCTTATCATCCCGGACGCGGGATGCCCGGACGCGGGATTTATGGGAGAGCCGTACGCGGCGTCTGTTCTGTGATATATATATATATACTATGATATATTTGGGACACTGTTGGGGAGGGGGGTGGGAGAGCCGATGAATTCGGCGTCTGTAGAATCGCAAGTAAAAAGTACCGTTTTCCGAAAAATATCCGTTTTCTATGTACAAAAACAAGAAACACCGTGTTTTAAGAAAAAAAAAAGCTAGCGTGCATGGCCTCCGCCCGAGTGGCACTCACGTGTACAGGTTGCTCCTCTATACCGTGGTATGTTTTATATGCTTCCATATAGTTATTACTCGCATCGATCTACCGTACCGTCTTACACATAATCCGTCTATATGTCATACTTTTTACTATGTTATTATTATTCATGTCTTACATACTCAAGACATTGCTCGTACCGACCCCTCTTCTTCGGGGGTCGCGTTCATGCCACGCAGTACACCGTACGGATAGAAGCCAGGATAGAAGATGTTCCAGCGAAGTTGGCAAGCTCCATTTGGCCCGGAGTGTAGCCGAGTCATAGCACACGTGCTAGGATTCCCGATTACAGTTAGAGACTTTGCGGACGAGTCGTGGGTTTGGGAGTCGATTGTATTATGACACGAGTTATATAGTTACATGTTTTATTTGACTTAAAAGTAACAAAAGAGTATTTCAACCATCTATTTATGTTTACTTGTCTTAAAGGTTTTCAAAAAAAAAATTTACGTAGAAAGATCGGCGGGTTCGCTCGGCTCCGGTCACGGGGTCGGGTGCCCATCACACCCGATCAAGATCGGGGTGTGACAAAGTGGTATCAGAGCAGGTCGGTCCAAGGGTTGTCTGCAAAGTCGTGTCCGGTAGAGTCCTGTTTATGGGTGTGAAGCCGGCCACATCTATAGACAGGAGGCTGCGGGGCATCTAGGAAATGTTGACCTTCTTTCTGTCTGAGATCGTGCGATAGAGCCAAGTTATAGGAAGAAGAAATTCCTTTTATAAGCCTCCCGTGCGAAAAAAAAAAAGCGGCGAAAGAGAATACCGCGAATAGGTAAAACATGAGACGTGTTGGAAAGGTTATGGGTCCGGCATGGTGGCGAAGGTGTGATCGCTACCCTCGAGGATCCGGAAGCCCAGGATAGGAGGTAGCCATACATACAGGCGGGAGGTGAATGCTGGGGGTCGAAAAGGGCAAAATAGTAATTGAAGAGAAAAGGACGTGTTACGAAAATGCCTCGGAAGCTGTAAGACTTCGATTTGCCCTTGATCGGGTAATAAAAGGCATACGAGAAAGTAGACGCGAAAATATCAGTGTTAAGGTACCAAATTCCACCAAAGTCTCGGGGTTAAGCGTGCTCAGGTGAGAGCAATTTCAGGATGGGTGACCCCCTGGGAAATAAACCAAAAGTGCTACAAATTGAGATACAAGGGACAAATGAACAGTTAAGGGTAACCTAAGGAAAACTAGAATATATGGAGGGACGGAGACCTTAAGAGGACGCGTAAGACAAGATGGATTAGTTCGGAAAAGGGACAGGGAGTGTGTCACAGCTCGGAAATTGGGATAGGCTTGAATAGCGTTGGGAAGTACCCTGTGGGTTAGTCGATAGTAAATGTATATATATATATACGAAAAGATGGAAATGTGTACCGTATTCGGAAAAGAAAAAGAGTGAGTAGCTGGAAAATAAGGAGATCAGAATGTCGAAAAAAGGTGAAAAGTAAAGAGTTCCCGGTATGTGGGGCATAGGATTGGAAGGAAGGCAGGGAATAAGGTATCAACAAAGACTTCATAGAAGGACTATCGGCATATAAGGAGCCCCTTAAAGGGGGAGAGACCGAGGAGTTTGATGATGGATAAGGTAAAAGATAAGGAACGGGCATAAGGGAAAGAGTAGCTATAAAAGGAACCCTGCAGCATTATAACGCCCATAAGGTCGTTGAACATTCGAGGACGAATGTTCTAAAGGGGGAGGATGTTATAGCCCGTATTTTATACATTTGGAAATTTCGAAGTCGACGTGAAAAGTTAAGGACAAGACTATGTTCTAAAATTATTTTGATGCATTAGTGGGTTATGAGCATTATTTAAGGACATTGGTAGCATGGAAATATTGAGAGAGACTAAGGGTAAAAAGAGAAATTCGTAAAATGCGTCGTGGAAATAACGCGGAAGACTAGGGGCAAAATGGTAATATTGAGAAAGTTGAGGGGCAAAATGGTCATTTGCCATAATTGGCCATGTGAGGAAAAAGGATGATTAAATAAGTCATCTTTTAGGGAAATTCAAAGGAAAAAGAAAAGAAAACTCTAGAAAAAAAAATTCAAGAAAAGGAGGAGGGAAAAATGAAGAACAATCTAGAGAGGGCCATGTGCCCCTCACATGCATGCAACACATGGATATATATATATATATATATATATATGAGGGAGGTCATGTTTTAAGTAAGAGAAAGAGAGCAAGAAAGGAAAAAAAAAAAGAAGAACAAGGAGGGGGTGTTCGGCCACAAGGGCCAAGGAGAAGAGGTTCAAGAAAAATTATTTTCTTTCTAGTTTCATACCAATTGGAAGGCCCTCTATCTCATGGAGTAGTTGTTGGAAGAAGGAAACCATTTGTTTGGCAAGAAACAAGGTATAGCCGTGTGAAGGAAGCTAAGGGAAGGAGGTGAGTTTTGATCTTCTTTACATGTTTTATAGATGTTTGTGAATATTATAGCATGTAGAAAATGATGTAATTTATGGAAATATGGAAGTTGTTGATGTGGCCGAATAGAGTAGTGTTGTAGAGGTGCAATGAATTGATTTTATTTTGGTGGTTTGATTGTTGTATCGTGAAGTCCATAATGTAAAACGGATGAAAAACCATGAATATAAAATGTTGGGGTGGTGGCCGTTTGGAGTAATGTTGGCCGTGTGTTGTGTGATATGTGTTGTGTTGTATGAGTTGGTCGTATTGTGTTGTGTTGCATGAAAAGAATGAATTGATTCTATGTGGAACGTTGTTTATTGTTGTAATGTAAGGGGATCGATGGAAATGCATGAAAACATGTAAGAAGTGGTTATGGTTAGATAATAGGAGCTTTGGTAAGTTAATGTGAATTGATGTCATTTGACATTCTAGTTGTCGTCATTATAGATTATGCGATGATGAAATGTATGGATATTGTTGAAGTTGAAGGTTTCGGATAAAGTAGTATGTTGTTTGAGTTGTTGGAAGATTATGTGAATTGAATTGAATTAAATTGGAATTGGAAGGTCTTGAAGGAAGTAGTATATTGATTGAAATTGTTAATGTGGTTATTGGTATGTTGATAGTTTGGCCGGGTTGCATTCCCGGGGTTGTTGGTTGATTAAATCGGCCAAGTTTAACTTGGTGGCATGATATATTCACAGGGGAGGTGCTGCCGAAATTTTGCGACAAGAACCGATTCAAGATTAGAGTTTCAAATCTCATGAATAGTAACCGGTAAGCTTGACCAAAGTGAAAATTTTGGCGAGATTGGAACGGAGATTTGGAGCTCAGCAAGAAGCGGAAAAGGTATGTAAGGCTTCACCTTCTTTCTTTGGCATGTCTTAGATGTAATAGGCTTGAATACGTGTCTCGGGGACTTCCTTAACTCTAGAAATCCGAGATTGAAAAACTGTTACTATTCATCCAGTGGCATTGAACCAAAAGTGCTTGATTAGTGAAAGAAATGTCTAAATGTCCTAGAACTTGCAAGGATATGATCCGATTACCCTAAGATTTTCATAAGTAGTATCATGAGACATATTACACGCAAATCGTGTACGCCGCCTCATTCGACCGAGGCGGGCCCACTATTCCCGAATTCCCTCTTATTGTTCCATTAGGTTCATTTTTGTACTATAGTCAATGAAAATTTTTGGTTATCATTCCGACTATAAAACAATAACTATTTTTACTAAACCCTTGACTCTAAGACATACTTTTCCTTCCTAAAAGTTTATAAATGTTTTCCGAATTATTTATCTTTCTTTAAAAAAAAAAAAAAAAAACCAAGTTTATAATATTAAAAGTCCTACTAACTAAAACGACGACCATAGTTCTATGATGATAATAATGAATCCAGGAATAAGAAGGTATATAACGATGATAGTCAAGGCTATGTTTTTCAATGGCTATGACGATGTCAAAGAAAATGAGAATGGTACTATGATAACTATGACGAGAATGATCTCATGTCTAAGGGTTCCAAAGTACATGAAATGCTATACTATGATTCTACTCCGTGTTTATTCATAACGTTGACCTTCATTGATTGTCTCGCCTTACTACTAGTTCCTTCAAGGTGAGATAAAGCGCCCATGGTTATTTCATAATAAAATCGGAGGTTACCGACCTTACGTCACTCCGATAGTGCTATAGCTTTTCCTTGGGCTCCCATGCATGCTGTTTAATCGTTTATATGATAATGTATATAATACCGATATTGATGAATGTACTTGTATACACTGTATATGTGGGGAATGGGGAGGGCAACTGTGTCCACCTGATTCAGCTGGCTTATCATCCCGGACGCGGGATGCCCGGACGCGGGATTTATGGGAGAGCCGTACGCGGCGTCTGTTTTGATAAATATATATATATATAATATGATATATTTGGGACACTGTTGGGGAGGGGGGTGGGAGAGCCGATGAATTCGGCGTCGTCAGAATCGCAAGCAAAAGTACCGTTTTCCGAAAAATATCGTTTTCTATGTACAAGACAAGAAACACCGTGTTTCAAAAGAAAAAAAAAAGCTAGGCGTGCATGGCATCCGCCCCGAGTGGCACTCACGTGTACGGAGTTTCGTCAACCGTGGTATGTTTTATATTCCTATAGTTATTACCGTCCATGTGTACGGGTTATCCACCGATCTTACACATGATTTCATAATCTGATATTGTTGTTCATACTTATGTTCCTATTTATTATTATTCATGTCTTACATACTCGGTACATTGCTCGTACCGACCCTCTTCTTCGGGGCTGCGTTCATGCCACGCAGTACACCTGACGGATCGAAGTTAATATAGAAGATGTTCCGGCAAAGTTGGCAAGCTCCATTTGGCCCGGAGTGTAGCCGAGTCGAATACGTGTGCCGAGTCGATTTCGGTTAGAGACTTTGCGAACGAGTCGTGGGTTTTGGGAGTCGGTTTGTCTTGCGATACAAGTTCGTATAGTTACATATTTTATTTGATCCTAAAGTAACAAAAGAATATTTCAACAGTCTTGTTATGCATACTTGACGTAGAGATTTCAAAAAAAATTTTGGGTAGAAAGAGTCAGCGGGTTCGCTCGGCTCCGGTTACGGGGTCGGGTGCCCATCACACCCCAGTGAGATCGGGGTGTGACAAAGATAAGAGAGAAAAGATGATTTATTCATCTTATTTCTCTAGAATTCTCAAGAGTTGGAAAGCAAGAAAGAGAGGAGAAAAAGAGTATGGCCATTCGGCCTTGAAGAAGAAAGAAAAACCGAAGGGAAAAAAAAAAAGGAAAGAGAAAGAGAGAGGTTCCAACTTGTTTCTTCATAGCCAAACAATCCCTTGAAGAGTCTTTAGTAAGGTGGAGTGATTTGTGGAACAAGAAGAACTTGTACTCATACAAGTTGCCAACTTAAGTCAAGTGAAGAAGTGAGGAAAAAGGTAAGGTTTAATTCTTTTCTTATGTGTTGTGGATGGTAGAGTATGTTGTGTGCATGGAAATGGATGAAATTCATGTGTTATGGAAATGGGTGTGGCTAGGCCGTGTATGTGTAGTGTGTGTTGTGTTATATTGTGTTGTGTTGTGTGTTGGTTGTTGTTGTAATGTATGGAAAATATGGAAATTCATGAAAAGTATGCTTAAGGGGTGTGTTGGCCGAATGATAGGTTGTAATAGGGTGTGATGAATCGATTTTATTTAGAATGGAAATTGTTGTTATGGTAGGTTTTATGATGTTAGAATAAAGATTTAATGGTTTGGAGGAATGAAAATTGGATTGTTGTGCTTGAATTTGAAAGAAGGAAAAAAATGTTGTTGTTGTTGCATAAATTGGAAGATGTGGGTAAGTAGTATGTTGATGGTATTGTTTGAATATTATGTGAATTATATTGTATTGAGTTATATTGAATTTTATGGAATTGTATTGAATTGCTTTGGAAAGAATTGAATTGAGTTGAATTAAAAAAAAAAAAAGTGGCTTGTTGGAGATGAATTAGTAAGTAGAAAGTGCGTTGGAATGGTCTCGTTGCATATATGAGAATTTTGGATTGAATATGGAAATTGTCGGAATTGTTGAAAATTGGATATATAGCTTGGAATGCTCTTGGTATGTTTGAATGATCTTAAATTAGTATGCGAATATGAAGATATTGATATTGGGTTGTAAGTGTAAAGTTGGATTTGGAGTTGTTAGATTATTTGGAAAATAAGACTATTTGCGCTAGAATGCGTTTCTAGTCGATTGTTGATGTTGTTTATATTGTTGTTGGTATGGTTGTTGTTGTTTTGGCCGAGTATGAATCTCGGGGATGTTATACGTATAGGGGAGATCTTTGCCCAAATTTTGTTATAAACAAGTGTTGGTTGAGGTTAACAATTGGTAATTGTGACCAAATTGTAGATTTTGGCGAACTTGGAGCTTGAGTTTGGAGACGTGAGCAAAGCGGAAAAAGGTATGTGAAGCCTACCTCTCCTTCACTTGGCATGTCCTAGTTAGCATAAGTTGAAATCCGACCCTCGGGAAAGGTCCTACCCCTCGGAAACGACACCTAAATTTATTCCTTTTTCATTCAGTAGAATTGAATCCATAACTTGTGTTTTAAAGAAAAGAAGTGTTCAAACGTCCGAAACCTTTGGAAATGAAATTGAAATGCCTTGAAACCTTCGTGAATGACCTAATGGTACATGATGATCGTGTTTTTATGTTCGTCACTCGAGTCTCGATATACGTGCATACCGGTTCCCATTACTTGTTTTATAGAAACTTTATAATCTTGTCTTATGTTTTCCTATGGTGTTGCTATTCATTGATAGTCTCGCCTTATAATGATTGTTCCTTCAAGGTGAGACGAAGCGACCGTGGTTATTCCATAAGGCAATCGGGGGCTACCGACCTTACGTCACCCCGATAGACACATGACTTTCCTTGGGTTCTTATGCATGCTGCTTATATGATATGTATATGACATGTATATGATATGTATATGAAAATGGGGAATTTTGGGGATAGATACATGTTGCGCTATAGACGCATTGCACACAGTCGGTGGCGTAATTCCATCCCGGACGCGGGATGCCCGGACGCGGGACACATGTGGGCGAGCCGACGTATTTCGGCGACATGACTTGTTATTTTCACATGTATATGACACGAAATGTTTTTGAAAAAAATATAATAAGCAAGCATGACATCCGCCTGAGAGGCACACATGTGCACTGATTATCCTTTTATCTCGTTACATGATCTTTGGTCCCACATATGTTGTTATTGCTCACATGTTACATGCTTCATTGTATTATTTCTATGGCTTACATACTCGGTACACTCGTTCTACTGCATCGACCCCTTTTCTGGGGGCCGCGTCTCATGCCACGGGTAGACGAGTTGACGGGCTCGACTCTAGGAGCTTTTCGGCACATCGAGAGACGCTCCGGTTGTTCGAGCTCGTCTTGGGTACTACTCTTATGTATATATTTGAACTCAGCAAAGTCAGCCACTTGTAATTATATGTATCGTGTTTAGAGGCTCGTAGACAGATATGTACAGTCAGATGTTTCATAGCCTAGTTGTCTTTATCGCCGTGCGATATGTCAATACAGTTGAATACTACTACTCGTTTACATGTATGCTATTATCGGCGATGTTGTGAAAAAAAAATGCCAGTGTTCATACGGCCCACTTAGTAATAAGAACAAGACACATGACAGGGGGTGCCCGGTACAAGTATCGGGTACTCGTCGCGGCCCCTAGTTGGGTCGTGACAATTTGTGCCTTGGGGTAACTCCATTCTTAAGTTCCGAGCATGTTTATGATTCATATTTGCTTCTTGATGTTGGAATCCTTATATGGTCAAGCTATGGTCTATATGTCTTTGATATGATTGGATCTAAAATGTTATATAAACGGTTTTGTTCTAAAGGCTCCTATGTCTAAAAATGTCCGTAACTTTCATAGACAGAACCGGATAGCTTTTATATGCTCGTAAGTGATTCTATAACGTATAATATCTCTAACTTTCGTGGGCGGGCCCGGATTGGTATGATGCATATCCGTGGGCCCCGAGACTTTCTTTGTATAGTCCTAACGACTTTTCGAAAGAGCATAATGTGGCTATCATCCCGACCCCCGAGTATGATTACTTACGTATCTGGTGAGTCTGAAATGAGGATTTTTATGCATATGATTTTGATACATAACCATGATTTCTAAAGGTCTATTTGATATGTGCCCGAGTGACATTCGGAAGAAACTTGATTTTGCTAATGTCTGGTTTGTAAATGATAGTTCGTTTTGATTACACTATTGAGTCTTTGTGAATGTTTTAAATTGCATATAGTTTCTCACGATTCTGCTAGTGCATTCTGTTATTACCTCTTTCGCCGAGTCCCGGGCCGGTTATGTTATCGTGCGCACTATGCTACATTCTGAAGTATGATGTGTATTCTGAAGTATGATGTGTATTCGGAAGTATGATGTGTATTCCGAAGTATGATGTGATACGGAGTATGATGTGTTTGGAGATATGCAATATTCCGAAGTATGATGTGTTATGGCGCCAAAGATGGAGTGGCGACCATGTTCTGTCCGTCGGGTCCCATTACGGACCATATGTGATATATGATTTGACAATATGATGATATGACGATATGATGATATGACGATATGATGATCTTATTCACCGAGTCCCTCGCTAGAGGGTCGGGTACGGTATATATGTATATGATGATGCGATGGCTATGTATGATGATTATATGACCTCATTTACTGAGTCCCTCACTGGAGGGCCGGGACATGTTATATATGCATATGTACGAGTTGAATATTTACTTATGTCACTCAGTCCATTATTTATATGATACATGACATTGATATGCATGATTCGTATTTCAGGAGTAAGCATTTTGGCATTCTGATTATTATATTTGTCTTCTGTACCTCTTATGTATAATTTGTATTTCAAATCCAAGCATTTTGGTATTCTGGTTATTATGCAAACTTTTTGTACTCCTTACTTCGATTATGACCTCATTTTCTGTATTCCATGCTTTACATGCTCAGTACATATTCCGTACTGACCCCCTTTCTTCGGGGGGTACATGTTTCATGTTGCAGGTACATATAGATGAGCTGAAGATATTAGTTGAAGATGTTCCAGCTGGATTGGCGAGCTCCATTTTCCCCGGAGTGCTGCCGAGTTAGAGTATTTGTGTTATGACAGTTTGTTCTAGGTTAGAGACTTTGCAGACAGAGTTATGTGTAGTACATGTCAGTTTTGTAAGCGGCTCTATAAGCCGATGTAACAGTAAGCGTTATATTACAGATTTCATATGATTACAGATTTTATTTGATTTGAAAAGATGAAAAGCATGTTTGTTTTCTGAAAAACTTTCATTGTGTACTTTCGCCACTTTTTGAGGGCCCTGTGTGATTATGAGTATCACGAGAGTTAGCGGGTTCGCTCGGCCCTAAGTAAGGGTCGGGTGCCCATCACACCCTATCAGGTTAGGGTGTGATAAATTGGTATCAGAGCAGTTCGTCCTAGGGGTTGTACGCAAAGTCGTGTCCCAAAGAGAGTCTGTTTATGGTGTGAAGCGCGCCACATTGATAAGCAGGAGGCTACGGGGCATCTAGGGTGGTTACTGTTCTTTCACATCTTAGATCGTGCCATAGAGCCAAGTCATAGGAGATGAGATCCCTTACCCTAACTTTTGATCGCAGCAGAAGAATGACATCGACAGAAGAAAGTGATTGATGATATTGGAGGTTACTAAGCACGCAGGTAAACAAAGGTATAAAAGGTATATGTTGAATAAGGTATTAAAGTACGATCGAAATGTAAAGTTGAAGGCTAAAAAGGAAAGTAAACAAGAAAGTGTAACAGGCGCAGTTTGAGTTGGGCACACGAGGTAAGTTTATTATCTTCGTACTATTATTGACATCGGGAGCCCTGTGTGGCCGTGATATGATATGATATGTACATATATATGTTGGCCCCGTGAGGCATTGTTGGTATTTCCTGCGTGCACGTTTTGAGATAGTAAGAAACATAGAGGAAGCTCTGCCGAAATTTTCCCAGAAATAAAAAGAGAATGAGATATGGGTTTGTGATACGACTTGAAAGGTCGTACTAATAGTAATGATAAGATTTGACTATGCTACGAGTACGGATTGGCTGACATCGAGAAAGAAGTAATAGTATGATTAAGACAAGGGTATGGAGGAAAAGAATCGTGATGGATATGAATGTATGGATAAGACAACTTGTGAGATATTAAGGATAAAGTGGACGTAAAGGGTAAAGGGTTAAGAAGTGTTATGCTATAGGACTGATTACGAATAAGATATAATGTGAGTATAATGAGGATTGTTGTGAAAATAAGTAAAGCCGAGTGAGAAGGTGGCCAAAGCTATGATGTGATCTATGTAGCTAGAATATAAAGGCAAGTGTGAAACGGAAAAGCAAGCTATAGAACGAATAGGGAAGGCTTATCGAGTTCGTTAGGAAAGTTTGGCATAAGGATAATTGGAAGAAGGAAATAAGAGGAAAGTGAGATAACAAAGTAGTAATGGACCATGACATGTGTAGCCAAGAGTACGAGTGCTATAAGTGACGAGAATGTGAAAGACTCAATTATAGGAAGGATGAGGAACGAGGTAAAATGAGAACGTTTCGAAATCTGTTAAGACTTCAACTTACTCCAGATTATGTGATGAAGGCCATGCAGTGAGGTGGACGCGATCATAATAGCATTACAGCATCGTATTTCATCAGAGATCCAAGGTTAAGCGTGCTGGAGTGAGAGCAATTTTAGGATGGGTGACCCCCCTGGGAAGTTTTCTGAAAGTCTTATAAATTCAGACATAAGAAGTAAATGAGAAGCTAGAGTGGTCTAAGGGAAATTAGAGTATGTGGCGTGGGCAGAAACCTTAAGAGGTCGCGTAGAACGGGGCGGAGTAGACCGGTGAAGAGAAAGAAAGTGCATCACAGCTCTAGTATTGGGGTGAGTTTGAGTAGCGTTTGGGAATATTTTGTGAACGAGATTGCATGCTATGGTAATAAAGGAAACCCCCTGAGATCCTTATAAGACCTTGTGCGACTAATTGAACATTCGAGGACGAATGTTTTAAAAGCGGGGAAGGATGTTATATCCCGTATTTTGTACGTTGGAATATTTTAAGTTAGTTGCGACAAGTTAAGGATAAGGCTATTTTCCGATTTTGTTTCAAGGCACAAGTTGTTTATAATTTTATTGGATGGGAATATTAAGGAAAATTTGGGGTTAAAAGTGAAATTATGGAAACTTAGTATTCATGAAATAAAGGGCCAAGTGGCGGGGTGTGTGTGTGTGGTGTGGGCCATGGTACACTTGTGAGATTTATATAAGTATAGGAAGATGACTAATTCATCATTATTCATCATCTTCACCCCTTAGAATTTTGTAGAACCTTGGAGAAAAATAAGGGAACCATTCGGCCATAGCCCAGCCGAATTTGGTGTCCAAAATTTTGATCATGAAAAAATAATTTTCTTCTAGTTTCTCTACTAATTGGAAGGTCCTCTACAACGTGGAGTAGTTGTTGGAGCAAGTAAATCATTCGTTGTTTCCATATACAAAGTCTAGCCGAGTAGAGAAGTGGGGTGAAGAAGGTAAGGTTCAATCTTTATTTTCACATGTTATGCATGGTCTGCGTATGTTGTGGGGTGTGGAAATGAATGAAATTCATGAAATTGTGGTGTGGAAGTTGTAGCCGTGTATATGCTACTTTGGTGTAGGCATGATGAACAAATTTTATTTAGTGTAATTTGGTTGTTGTGTTGTGGATTATGTGATGAAAATGAAAGTATAGATGACGCAAGTTGAAGTTGGGACCGTTTGGGAGTTAATGTAGAAGTTAGTACATTGGTAATATAGTTTCTTGCAATTACATGAATGGTATTGTAATATGTGGTTGTCGATATAGTTTATGAATTCGGAAGAAAGAAATGTGTTGTTGTTGTTTTCTTGAACTTGGAAAGGTTTGTTGCATTGTGTGTTGGATGGGCTGATTTGGATACTGTGGATTGTTGGAAGCATTCTTGAATCTTGTTTGAATGATCTCGGATTAGTATTTGAATATGTGGCGTCGATGTTGACTTGAATGTATGTAGTTAAATGGAAGGTAAATTGAATGTCGTCGAATTATGTAGAAAGGAGTTATTAATGTTAGAATACGTTTGAAATTGATTGTTGATATGGTTAATATGGTTGTTGGTATTGTTGTTGAATATTTGGCGAGTTGAATTCTACGGGATGTTGAGTTTATAGGGGAAATCTGCCCAAATTTTTGTAAATAAGTGATAGCTTGGAATTGGATTCCTAAGTGCTTACGACTAATGTTTGGCGTCTAACGACGATATTGTAGATTTTGAGAAGCCGAGGCTTAAGTTCAGAATAGCTTAGGAAGCGGACAAGGTATGTAAAGCTTACTCTTTCCTTCTTTTGTCATGGCTTAGACGGGATTAAGGTATGACATGATTTGTGCCCTGGGGTAACTCCATTCTTAAGTTCCGAGCATGTTTATGATTCATATTTGCTTCTTGATGTTGGCATCCTTATATGGTCAAGCTATGGTCTATATGTCTTTGATATGATTGGATCTAAAATGTTATATAAACGGTTTTGTTACTAAAGGCTCCTATGTCTAAAAATGTCCGTAACTTTCATAGACGAAACCGGATAGCTTTGATATGCTGCGTAAGTGATTCTATAACGTATAATATCTCTAACTTTCGTGGGCGGGCCGGATTGGTATGATGCATATCGTGGGCCCGAGACTTTCTTGTATTGTCAACGACTTTTCGAAAGAGCATAATATGGCTATCATCCCGACCCCGAGTATGATTACTTACGTATTCGGTGAGTACGAAATGAGGATTTTTATGCATATGATTTTGATACGTAACTATGATTTCTAAAGGTCTATTTGATATGTGCTTGGTGACATTCGGAAGAGACTTGATTTGGCTATTGTCCGGTTTGTAAATGATAGTTCGTTTTGATTACTCTATTGAGTCTTTGTGAATGTTTTAAATTGCATATAGTTTCTCACGATTCTTGCTCGTGCATTCGTTATTACCTCTTTCGCGAGTCCGGGCCCGGTTATGTTATCGTGCGCACTATGCTACATTCTGAAGTATGATGTGTATTCCGAAGTATGATGTGATACGGAGTATGATGTGTTTGGAGATATGCAATATTCCGAAGTATGATGTGTTATGGCGCCAAAGATGGAGTGGCGACCATGTTGTCCATTCCTTGGGTCCATTACGGACCGTATGTGATATATGATTTGACAATATGATGATATGACGATATGATGATATGATGATATGATGATCTTATTCACCGAGTCCCTCACTAGAGTAGGCGGGTACGGTATATATGTATATGATGATATGATGGCTATGCATGACGATTATATTACCTCATTTACCGAGTCCCTCTTGGAGGGCGGGACACGTTATATATGCATATATACGAGGTGAATATTTACTTATGTCACTCGGTCCATTATGGGCCGGATATGATACATGACATTGATATGCATGATTCGTATTTCGGGAGTAAGCATTTTTGCATTCGATTATTATATTTGTCTTCCCGTACCTCTTATGTATAATTTATATTTCAAATCCAAGCATTTTGGTATTCTGGTTATTATGCAAACTTTCTGTACTCCTTACTTCGGTTATGACCTCGTTTTCTGTATTCCATGCTTTACATGCTCAGTACATATTCCGCATCGACCCCACTCTTCGGGGTCGCGTTTCATGCACAAGAAAGTACATACAGATGAGCTGAAGATATTAGTAGAAGATGTTCCAGTTGGATTGGCGAGCTCCATTTTCCCCGGAGTGCGGCCGAATCAGAGTATTTGTGTTATGACAGTTTGTTCTATGTTAGAGACTTTGCAGACAGTGTTATGTGTAGTACATGTCAGTTTTGTAAGCGGCTCTATAAGCCGATGTAACGATAAAGAAGCGTTATATTACAGATTTCATATGATTACAGATTTTATTTGATTTGAAAAGATGAAAAGCATGTTTGTTTTCTGAAAAACTTTCATTGTGTACTTTCGCCACTTTTTGAGGGCCCTGTGTGATTATGAGTATCACGAGAGTCGGCGGGTTCGCTCGGCCCTAAAAGTAAGGGTCGGGTGCCCATCACACCATCGGGTTAGGGTGTGACAAATTGGTATCTCAGCGTTCGTCCTAGGGTTGTCTGCAAAGTCGTGTCCAGTAGAGTCCTGTTTATGGTGTGAAGCGCGCCACATTTATAAGCAGGAGTCTACGGAGCATCTAGAGTGGTTACTCTTCTTTCACATCTTAGATCGTGCCATAGAGCCAAGTCATAGGAGATGAGATCCCTTACCCTGACTTTTGATTGCAGCAGAAGAATGACATCGACAGAAGAAAGTGATTGATGATATTTGAAGTTACTAAGCTCGCAGGTAAACAAAGGTATGAAAGGTATATGTTGAATAAGGTATTAAAGTACGATCGAAATGTAAAGTTGAAGGCTAAAAAGGAAAGTAAACAAGAAAGTGTAACGGGTGCTAGTTTTTGAGTTGGGCACACGAGGTAAGTTTATTATCTTCGTACTATTATCGACATCGGGGCCACCGTGTGGCCGTGATATGATATGATATGTACATATATATGTTGGCCCCGTGAGACATTGTTGGTATTTCCTGCGTGCAGGTTTAGAGATAGTAAGAAACATAGAGGAAGCTCTGCCGAAATTTTCCCAGAAATAAAAAGAGAATGAGATATGGGTTTGTGATACGACTTGAAAGGTCGTACTAATAGTAATGATAAGATTTGACTATGCTACGAGTACGGCTGACATCGAGAAAGAAGTAATAGTATGATTAAGACAAGGGTATGGAGGAAAAGAATCGTGATGGATATGAATGTATGGATAAGACAACCCTTGAGATATTAAGGATAAAGTGGACCAGAAAGGGTAAAGGGTTAAGAAGTGTTATGCTATAGGACTGATTACGAATAAGATATAATGTGAGTATAATGAGGATTGTTGTGAAAATAAGTAAAGCCGAGTGAGAAGGTGGCCAAAGCTATGATGTGATCTATGTAGCTAGAATATAAAGGCAAGTGTGAAAAGTAAAAGCAAGCTATAGAACGAATAGGGAAGGCTTATCGAGTTCGAGGAAAGTTTGGCATAAGGATAATTGGAAGAAGGAAATAAGAGGAAAGTGAGATAACAAAGTAGTAATGGACCATGACATGTGTAGCCAAAAGTACGAGTGCTATAAGTGACGAGAATGTGAAAGACTCAATTATAGGAAGGATGAGGAACGAGGTAAAATGAGAACGTTTCGAAATCAAGTAAGACTTCAACTTACTCCAGATTATGTGATGAAGGCCATGCAGTGAGGTGGACGTGATCATAATAGCATTACAGCATCGTATTTCATCAGAGATCCAAGGTTAAGCGTCTTTGGAGTGAGAGCAATTTTAGGATGGGTGACCTCCTGGGAAGTTTTCTGAAAGTCTTATAAATTCAGACATAAGAAGTAAATGAGAAACTAGAGTTGTCTAAGGGAAATTAGAGTATGTGGCGTGGGCAGAAGCCTTAAGAGGTCGCATAGAACGGGGCGGAGTAGACCGGTGAAGAGAAAGAAAGTGCATCACAGCTCTAGTATTGGGGTGAGTTTGAGTAGCGTTTGGGAATATTTTGTGAACGAGATTGCATGCTATGGTAATAAAGGAAACCCCCTGAGATCCTTATAAGACCTTATGCGACTAATTCAACATTCGAGGGCGAATGTTCTAAAAGCGGGGAAGGATGTTATATCCCGTATTTTGTACGTTGGAATATTTTAAGTTAGTTGCGACAAGTTAAGGATAAGGCTATTTTCCGGTTTTGTTTCAAGGCACAAGTTGTTTATAATTTTATTGGATGGGAATATTAAGGAAAATTTGGGGTTAAAAGTGAAATTATGGAAACTTAGTATTCATGAAATAAGGGCCAAGTGGCCGTGTGTGTGTGTGGTGTGGGCCATGGTACACTTGTGTGATTTATATAAGTATAGGAAGATGACTAATTCATCATTATTCATCATCTTCACCCCTTAGAATTTTGTAGAACCTTGGAGAAAAATAAGGGGAACCATTCGACCATAGCCCAGCCGAATTTGGTGTCCAAAATTTTGATCATGAATAATTAATTTTCTTCTAGTTTCACTACTAATTGGAAGGTCCTCTACAACGTGGAGTAGTTGTTGGAGCAAGTAAATCATTCGTTGTTTTCCATATACAATGTTTAGCCGAGTAGAGAAGTGGGGTGAAGAAGGTAAGGTTCAATCTTCATTTTCACATGTTATGCATGGTTTGTGTATGTTGTGGGGTGTAGAAATGAATGAAATTCATGAAATTGTGGTGTGGAAGTTGTAGCCGTGTATATGCTAATTTAGTGTAGGCATGATGAACAAATTTTATTTAGTGTAATTTTGTTGTTGTGTTTGTGGATTATGTGATGAAAATGAAAGTATAGATGACGCAAGTTGAAGTTGGGACCGTTTGGGAGTTAATGTAGAAGTTAGTATATTGGTAATATAGTTTCTTGCAATTACATGAATGGTATTGTAATATGTGGTTGTTGATATAGTTTATAAATTCAGAAGAAAGAAATGTGTTGTTGTTGTTTTCTTGAACTTGGAAGGTTTCGGCTGCATTCTGTGTTGGATGGGCTGATTTGGATACTTTGTGGATTGTTGGAAGCATTCTTGAATCTTGTTTGAATGATCTCGGATTAGTATTTGAATATGTGAGCGTCGATGTTGACTTGAATGTATGTAGTTAAATGGAAGGTAAATTGAATGTCGTCGAATTATGTAGAAAGGAGTTATTAATGTTAGAATACGTTTGAAATTGATTGTTGATATGGTTAATATGGTTGTTGGTATTGTTGTTAAATATTTGGCCGAGTTGAATTCTCGGGGATGTTGAGTTTATAGGGGAAATGCTGCCCAAATTTCTGTAAATAAAGTGATAGCTTGGAATTGGATTCCTAAGTGCTTACGACTAATGTTTGGCATCTAACGATGATATTGTAGATTTTGAGAAGCCGGGGCTTAAGTTCAGAATAGCTTAGGAAGCGGACAAGGTATGTAAAGCTTACTCTTTCCTTCTTTTGGCATGCCTTAGACGGGATTAAGGTATGACATGATTTGTGCCTTGGGGTAACTCCATTCTTAAGTTCGAGCATGTTTATGATTCATATTTGCTTCTTGATGTTGGCATCCTTATATGGTCAAGCAATGGTCTATATGTCTTTGATATGATTGGATCTAAAATGTTATATAAACGGTTTTGTTCCTAAAGGCTCCTATGTCTAAAAATGTCCGTAACTTTCATAGACAGAACCGCATAGCTTTGATATGCTCGTAAGTGATTCTATCATGTATAATATCTCTAACTTTCGTCGGCGGGCCCGGATTGGTATGATGCATATCCGTGGTCCCCGAGACTTTCTTTGTATAGTCCTAACGACTTTTTGAAAGAGCATAATCTGGCTATCATCCCGACCCCCGAGTATGATTACTTACGTATCTGGTGAGGCTGAAATGAGGATTTTTATGCATATGATTTTGATACGTAACTATGATTTCTAAAGGTCTTTTTGATATGTGCCGAGTGACATTCGGAAGAAACTTGATTTGGCTATTGTCTGGTTTGTAAATGATAGTTCGTTTTGATTACTCTATTGAGTCTTTGTGAATGTTTTAAATTGCATATAGTTTCTCACGATTCTGCTCGTGCATTCTGTTATTACCTCTTTCACCGAGTCCCGGGCCGGTTATGTTATCTTGGGCACTATGCTACATTCTGAAGTATGATGTGTATTCTGAAGTATGATGTGTATTCCGAAGTATGATGTGTATTCCGAAGTATGATGTGATACGGAGTATGATGTGTTTGGAGATATGCAATATTCCGAAGTATGATGTGTTATGGCGCCAAAGATGGAGTGACGACCATGTTCTGGCCGCCGGGTCCCATTACGGACCGTATGTGATATATGATTTGACAATATGATGATATGATGATCTTATTCACCGAGTCCCTCGCTAGAGGGCCGGGTACGGTATATATGTATATGATGATATGATGGCTATGCATGATGATTATATGACCTCATTTTTTACCGAGTCCCTCACTGGAGGGCCGGGACACGTTATATATGCATATGTACGAGGTGAATATTTACTTATGTCACTCAGTCCCATTATGGGCCGGATATGATACATGACATTGATATGCATGATTCGTATTTCAGGAGTAAGCATTTTTGCATTCTGATTATTATATTTGTCTTCTGTACCTCTTATGTATAATTTATATTTCAAATCCAAGCATTTTGGTATTCTGGTTATTATGCAAACTTTCTGTACTCCTTACTTCGGTTATGACCTCGTTTTCTGTATTCCATGCTTTACATGCTCGGACATATTCCGACCCCCTTTTTCTTCGAAGTGCGTTTCATGCGCGCGGTACATACGGATAGCCGAAGATATTAGTAGAAGATGTTCCGGTTGGATTGGCGAGCTCCATTTTCCCGGAGTGCGGCCGAATCAGAGTATTTGTGTTATGACAGTTTGTTCTATGTTAGAGACTTTGCAGAAAGTGTTATGTGTAGTACAAGTCAGTTTTGTAAGCGGCCCTATAAGCCGATGTAACAGTAAGCGTTATATTACAGATTTCATATGATTACAGATTTTATTTTATTTGAAAAGATGAAAAGCATGTTTGTTTTCTGAAAAACTTTCATTGTGTACTTTCGCCACTTTTTGAGGGCCCAGTGTGATTATGAGTATCACGAGAGTCAGCGGGTTCGCTCGGCCCTAAGTAAGGGTCGGGTGCCCATCTAACCCTATCAGGTTAGGGTGTGACAAATTGGTAGCAGAGCAGTTCGTCCTAGGGGTTGTCTGCAAAGTCGTGTCCAGTAGAGTCCTGTTTATGGTGTGAAGCGCGTCACATTTATAAGCAGGAGGCTACGGGGCATCTAGGGTGGTTACTGTTCTTTCACATCTTAGATCGTGCCATAGAGCTAAGTCATAGGAGATGAGATCCCTTACCCTGACTTTTGATGGCAGCAGAAGAATGACATCGACAGAAGAAAGTGATTGATGATATTGGAAGTTACTAAGCACGCAGGTAAACAAAGGTATGAAAGGTATATGTTGAATAAGGTATTAAGTACGATCGAAATGTAAAGTTGAAGGCTAAAAAGGAAAGTAAACAAGAAAGTGTAACATGCGCAGTTTGAGTTGGGCACACGAGGTAAGTTTATTATCTTCGTACTATTATTGACATCGGGAGCCCTGTGTGGCCGTGATATGATATGATATGTACATATATATGTTGGCCCCGTGAGGCATTGTTGGTATTTCCTGCGTGCGTGTGTTTTGAGATAGTAAGAAACATAGAGGAAGCTCTGCCGAAATTTTCCCACAAATAAAAAGAGAATGAGATATGGGTTTGTGATACGACTTGAAAGGTCGTACTAATAGTAACGATAAGATTTGACTAAGCTACGAGTACGGCTGACATCGAGAAAGAAGTAATAGTATGATTAAGACAAGGGTATGGAGGAAAAGAATCGTGATGGATATGAATGTATGGATAAGACAACTTGTGAGATATTAAGGATAAAGTGGACCAGAAAGGGTAAAGGGTTAAGAAGTGTTATGCTATAGGACTGATTACGAATAAGATATAATGTGAGTATAATGAGGATTGTTGTGAAAATAAGTAAAGCCGAGTGAGAAGGTGGCCAAAGCTATGATGTGATCTATGTAGCTAGAATATAAAGGCAAGTGTGAAACGGAAAAGCAAGCTATAGAACGAATAGGGAAGGCTTATCGAGTTCTGTAGGGAAAGTTTGGCATAAGGATAATTGGAAGAAGGAAATAAGAGGAAAGTGAGATAACAAAGTAGTAATGGACCATGACATGTGTAGCCAAGAGTACGAGTGCTATAAGTGACGAGAATGTGAAAGACTCAATTATAGGAAGGATGAGAAACGAGGTAAAATGGGAACGTTTCAAAATCTGTTAAGACTTCAACTTACTCCAGATTATGTGATGAAGGCCATGCAGTGAGGTGGACGCGATCATAATAGCATTACAGCATCGTATTTCATCAGAGATCCAAGGTTAAGCGTCTTTGGAGTGAGAGCAATTTTAGGATGGGTGACCTCCTGGGAAGTTTTCTGAAAGTCTTATAAATTCATACACAAGAAGTAAATGAGAAGCTAGAGTGGTCTAAGGGAAATTAGAGTATGTGGCGTGGGCAGAAACCTTAAGAGGTCGCGTAGAACGGGGCGGAGTAGACCGGTGAAGAGAAAGAAAGTGCATCACAGCTCTAGTATTGGGGTGAGTTTGACTAGCGTTTGGGAATATTTTGTGAACGAGATTGCATGCTATGGTAATAAAGGAAACCCCCTGAGATCCTTATAAGACCTTATGCGACTAATTGAACATTCGAGGACGAATGTTCTAAAAGCGGGGAAGGATGTTATATCTCGTATTTTGTACGTTGGAATATTTTAAGTTAGTTGCGACAAGTTAAGGATAAGGCTATTTTCCGGTTTTGTTTCAAGGCACAAGTTGTTTATAATTTTATTGGATGGGAATATTAAGGAAAATTAAGGGTTAAAAGTGAAATTATGGAAACTTAGTATTCATGAAATAAGAGCCAAGTGGCCGTGTATGTGTGTGGTGTGGGCCATGATACACTTGTGTGATTTATATAAGTATAGGAAGATGACTAATTCATCATTATTCATCATCTTCACCCCTTAGAATTTTGTAGAACCTTGGAGAAAAATAAGGGGAACCATTCGGCCATAGCCCAGCCGAATTTGGTGTCCAAAATTTTGATCATGAAAAAATAATTTTCTTCTAGTTTCTCTACTAATTGGAAGGTCCTCTACAACGTGGAGTAGTTGTTGGAGCAAGTAAATCATTCGTTGTTTCCATATACAAAGTCTAGCCGTGTAGAGAAGTGGGAAGAAGGTAAGGTTCAATCTTTATTTTCACATGTTATGCATGGTTTGTGTATGTTGTGGGGTGTGGAAATTAATGAAATTCATGAAATTGTGGTGTGGAAGTTGTAGCCGTGTATATGCTACTTTGGTGTAGGCATGATGAACAAATTTTATTTAGTGTAATTTGGTTGTTGTGTTGTGGATTATGTGATGAAAATGAAAGTATAGATGACGCAAGTTGAAGTTGGGACCGTTTGGGAGTTAATGTAGAAGTTAGTATATTGGTAATATAGTTTCTTGCAATTACATGAATGGTATTGTAATATGTGGTTGTTGATATAGTTTATGAATTCGGAAGAAAGAAATGTGTTGTTGTTGTTTTCTTGAACTTGGAAGGTTTCGACTGCATTGCGTGTTGGATGGGCTGATTTGGATACTTTGTGGATTGTTGGAAGCATTCTTGAATCTTGTTTGAATGATCTCGGATTAGTATTTGAATATGTGAGCGTTGATGTTGACTTGAATGTATGTAGTTAAATGGAAGGTAAATTGAATGTTGTCGAAT
Source organism: Lycium ferocissimum (assembly GCF_029784015.1). Taxonomy (NCBI): domain Eukaryota; kingdom Viridiplantae; phylum Streptophyta; class Magnoliopsida; order Solanales; family Solanaceae; genus Lycium; species Lycium ferocissimum. The sequence goes on from NW_026725788.1 coordinate 28,509, forward strand.
TATGTAGAAAGGAGTTATTAATGTTAGAATACGTTTGAAATTGATTGTTGATATGGTTAATATGGTTGTTGGTATTGTTGTTGAATATTTGGTCGAGTTGAATTCTCGGGGATGTTAAGTTTATAGGGGAAATGCTGCCCAAATTTCTGTAAATAAAGTGATAGCTTGGAATTGGATTCCTAAGTGCTTACGACTAATGTTTGGCGTCTAACGACGATATTGTAGATTTTGAGAAGCCGAGGCTTAAGTTCAGAATAGCTTAGGAAGCGGACAAGGTATGTAAAGCTTACTCTTTCCTTCTTTTGGCATGCCTTAGACGGGATTAAGGTATGACATGATTTGTGCCTTGGGGTAACTCCATTCTTAAGTTCCGAGCATGTTTATGATTCATATTTGCTTCTTGATGTTGGCATCCTTATATGGTCAAGCTATGGTCTATATGTCTTTGATATGATTGGATCTAAAATGTTATATAAACGGTTTTATTCCTAACGGCTCCTATGTCTAAAAATGTCCGTAACTTTCATAGATAGAACTGGATAGTTTTGATATGCTCTTAAGTGATTCTATAACGTATAATATCTCTAACTTTCGTGGGCGGGCCCGGATTGGTATGATGCATATCCGGGGGCCCCGAGACTTTCTTTGTATAGTCCTAACGACTTTTTGAAAGAGCATAATATGGCTATCATCCCGACCCCCGAGTATGATTACTTACGTATCTGGTGAGTCTGAAATGAGGATTTTTATGCATATGATTTTGATACGTAACTATGATTTCTAAAGGTCTATTTGATATGTGCCCGAGTGACATTCGGAAGAAACTTGATTTGGCTATTGTCTGGTTTGTAAATGATAGTTCGTTTTGATTACTCTATTGAGTCTTTGTGAATGTTTTAAATTGCATATAGTTTCTCACGATTCTGCTCATGCATTCTGTTATTACCTCTTTCGCCGAGTCCCGAGCCGGTTATGTTATCGTGCGCACTATGCTACATTCTGAAGTATGATGTGTATTCCGAAGTATGATGTGATACGGAGTATGATGTGTTTAGAGATATGCAATATTCCGAAGTATGATGTGTTATGGCGCCAAAGACGGAGTGGCGACCATGTTCTGTCCGCCGGGTCCCATTACGGACCGTATGTGATATATGATTTGACAATATGATGATATGACGATATGATGATATGATGATATGATGATCTTATTCACCGAGTCCCTCGCTAGAGGGCCGGGTACGGTATATATGTATATGATGATATGATGGCTATGCATGATGATTATATGACCTCATTTACCGAGTCCCTCCTTTGGAGGGCCGGGACACGTTTTATATGCATATGTACGAGGTGAATATTTACTTATGTCACTCAGTCCCATTATGGGCCGGATATGATACATGACATTGATATGCATGATTCGTATTTCAGGAGTAAGCATTTTGGCATTCTGATTATTATATTTGTCTTCTGTACCTCTTATGTATAATTTGTAATTCAAATGCAAGCATTTTGGTATTCTGGTTATTATGCTCACTTTCTGTGCTTCTTACTTTGGTTATGACCTCGTTTTCTGTATTCCATGCTTTACATGCTCAGTACATATTCCGTACTGACCCCCTTTCTTCGGGGGATGCGTTTCATGCCGCGCAGGTACATACAGATGAGCTGAAAATATTAGTAGAAGATGTTCCAGTTGGATTGGCGAGCTCCATTTTCCCCGGAGTGCGGCCGAATCAGAGTATTTGTGTTATGATAGTTTGTTCTATGTTAGAGACTTTGCAGACAGAGTTATGTGTAGTACATGTCAGTTTTGTAAGCAGCTCTATAAGCTGATGTAACAGTAAGCGTTATATTACAGATTTCATATGATTGCAGATTTTATTTGATTTGAAAAGATGAAAAACATGTTTGTTTTCTGAAAAACTTTCATTGTGTACTTTCGCCACTTTTTGAGGGCCCAGTGTGATTATGAGTATCACGAGAGTCAGCGGGTTCGCTTGGCCCTAAGTAAGGGTTGGGTGCCCATCACACCCTATCAGGTTAGGGTGTGACACACTCTTCTCCACTTGCTATTTTTATGGTCCGTTCTATTGCTAAATCATCTTTTAGGAAGGCTTTCCCGTTCCAAGGTAATCGTGTCAGTATGATTGCACATTTATCTCTCCTAACACCTTACTTACAAATTATGCCCAATACTATTTTAAACTCGTCCTAGTTATGTAGCTGTAATATGTCTTCTCACTCTTTATCAAGCCGGTCCGCCTTATCTCTCACAATCATCTAGAGTTTCCAACCGCGAATTTCACACGCTTCTAATTTCCCTCAAGCTATTCTAGTCCCGCATCCTTCTCTTATGTCCGAATGTGTAGGCTCTTAGCACACTTCCCAGGGGGTCACCCATCCTAGTATTACTCCCACCCCAGCACGCTTAACTTTGGAGTCCTAATGGGATCCGATGCGTTAGTGCTAGTACGATCGCATCCACTCTGCTACGTGACCTCTATCGCATGACCTAGAACAAGTTGAAGTTCTAACGGATCCCAATAAAATTCATGTAAAGCATCTCCCTCCGAATTGGAAAGATCCCTTACTTTTCTGACCGAGCAAATGTTGGTTTAGCTTTCGGAACTCTTAATAATAACCATCGATCAGCACACGACTGTCTTCTATTCCTGAATTTAAGATTCCTAGTAGTGGCCAAAAACATCTTAGTCGCGGTTATCCAAAAGTACTTTGGTTATCTGTTCCTCTAAAACTCCTATTTGTCACCTATTAATGATATCCTGCAATAATTGCACACACATACGAAATTTCAATAAAGAACTCATATACCTGTAGTCGACCTGTCCTGAGCTTGGTCTGAAGGGCTATAAAGTGAAGTGTCCTCTTTATTGTCCTCCCGCCATCTGCTAGTCTGGCCCTCCTCATCTCTCTTATCTGAGTCCGAAGGATACGGATATTCGGGCAGCTCCTGGTTTACTGACGGCCAAGATAATGGGCTAGAATAATCAGTAACTGTTATATCCCGCATTTTGTGCGTTGGAATATTTCGAGATCGAGTAAATTGAAGAAAATAGGTTCGACGAAAATTTGGAAAATCTTTGGGCGAATTTTTAAGTCAACTATGGAGGCGCATATCTCATAGTATATGTGGAGTTTTAAGGTGTTTTAAAAGCCTAAAATGAAGTTCGTCGAGTCTAGTTTGTAATGCAACAAACCGTTCATTGATAGGACATCGGAGTAGAGAATTATAGACGTTACAAACTGAACTATCGACGCAGGAACAGTAATCCCGCGGTACCGCTACAGCATCGCTACAGATCGTAGCTACGTACCCGACGTTGGCAGTTTTTAAAAGGGACGGAACCTTATTTTTTTTCAGCAAAAAGTAGTTCCAAAACTTTCCGTAAAAATTCAAAGAAAAAAAAAAAGAAGAGAGGAAAACGACAAGAGAAAGAGAAGAGAAAAGGAAAGAGAAAAAATTCCTAGCCTTCAATCTTGGCCCAAAAATTGTAATTCTCTTGTATTCTTATTAAGTTCAAGACGCTCTTCGACGTGGTATAATTATCTCGGAAGATAAACCGTTGGTTTCATCGTTTTCGCATTTGGGACAAGTAAAGAAGTTGGAGGAAAGGTAAGGATTCCATCTCCTCTTTCATATACTATGCATGGTTTGTGTGTTGTAGAGTGTGGAGATGAATGGAATTCATGAGATTTTGGTGTATTATGTTGTAGCCGAATATATGTAGTGTAGTATAAACGTGTAGAACTAAATTCATTTAGTGTTGGTTGATGTTGTTATGGATGGTTGCATATGTTTGGCATGTAAAAATGAACGGAATTCATGGAATTATGTAGCTTGGAACTTGGGCCGTGTAGGGGCTGATTTTAGAAAAATATAATGAACTCATTTTATATAGTATTTTGGTTGTTGATTGTTGTAGATTATGTGGTGAAAATGAAGGTTTGACGACTCAAATGGAAGTCGGAAATGTTGCGGGCTGTTTTGGAGAGCAATATGATTTTAAAATAAATTCTTGTGTGCATGAGAATGATGATCGTTAGCATGCGGATTGTTGACATAATTTATGAGTTTGAAAGAAATAAATGTATTGTTGGAGTTCTTATGGCAATTGGAAGATTTGGGTTAGAATGTCTTGAACATGTTGTGAGTTGAGTATTGATATTGTTGTCATGATTGTTGGTTTGGCCGGGTTGCATTCCCGGGATTGTTGTTGATTACAATTTGCCGAGTTAGATTCTCGGGGATGCTATATGTATAGGGGAAATGCTGCCGAAATTTCGGTAGACAAACATGAATTTAAGTTGAACTCTTGGAAGCTATAACTCACAATTGGTAAACATGACCATTTGTAGATTTTGGAGAAAACGGGATTCGAATTTGGAGAAGCTTAAGAAGCGGAAAAGGTATGTAAAGCTTGCCCTTTCCTTCTCTTGGCATGTCCTAAGTATGTTAGGCTGAGATTCGAGCTTTGAGGACGACTCTACTCCTCGGAATCCGAGCTTCATTTTGACCCTTTTTCATTCAGTAGAATTGAATTGGAAATGTCCTGTTTTGTTGAAATATTTGCTCAAACACCCGTAGTTCGCCTAAATGATATTGGAGGGCCTTGGATCCTTGTCTATGACCTCGCCAGGCCTAATGACCATAGTTTGGGGTCCGCCGCCTCAATTTGATCGAGGTGGGGCCCACGCGTTCGCAGATCTTCCTATGTCGCTCCGTTTGGTATATTTGTGTGATTTTGAAAAAGAACTTTTGGCTATCGCCCCGATTACTATAAAATAGTTATTTTAACTACCTCATTGAGTTTGATAATACATTTTGACACATAAGAACTATTTTAAGATTGTAACCATTGTATACTAATTCCGATAAACCCGAAACTTGCTTCGCACTTGCCGACGTTAGTAAATATACTTGGTCACCGAATTTGGAAGGCAACTTAATTATTTATTTACTCATACGCATGTGGCCTTGACACGTGATTATGATCTCTAAAGTTCAGTTTGATATGTTTTCGAATAATGTTTGGAAAAGAGCCTGATTTAACTATTGTCTTGGCTTTGAAGGAATGGTGTGCCTTGGTTGTTCGTTGAGTTTGTAATAAAAGAAATTATATACGTATGGTCGCTTACGATTCTCGTCGTGTGTATTGTTATTACCTCTTTCGCCGAGTCCTCGGGCCGGTATGTGTGATATTGTCCGCCGGATACTTGACCGCGGGCCGTGCCATGACCGCCGGATACTTGGCCGCGCATGCGTACGTGTGATATCGTCCGCCGGATACTTGACCGCGGGTCGTGACATGACCGCCGGATTCTTGACCGCGGTATGTATGTAAGTGTAGCTGTGTATATTTGTGATATTAACCGCTGGGTTCCTGGCCGCGGTATATTTATATATTTGCGATATTAACCGCTGGGTTCCTGGCCGCGGTATATGTGGGTATGCATGTATGTGATATTACCGCTGGGTTCCCGGCCGCGGTATGGGTGTATGATTTGTGTATGTATGACTTGGATGTCAGGTGTAAGTACGTTGGTACTTGGACTAGTATGCTCGCGTTTGGTACACTTTATTTCATCTTTTGTATTTTCTGCTTACATACTCGGCACATATTCCGTACCGACCCCCACTTTCGGGGGGCCGCGTTTCATGCCGCGCGGTACCCACGTATGAGCGATGATGTTAGCGGAAGGTGTTCGACCGGATTGGCGAGCTCCATCCTCGGAGTCTTCGCCGAGTCGAATGCTTTGTATGGTATTCGGAGTTATGTTAGAGGCTTTGCGAACGTTGTCGTGTGTATGAGATGTCCGTTTGTAAGCGGCTATGTAAGCCGATGTTTCAGTACGCATTGTGTTATGAATTTCATGTGTTTATAGATTTGGTTGTGGTTGCAAATTTTATTTGATTTGAAAAAGACGAAGAGTATGTTTGTGTTTCAAAAAAAAAAATTTCCTTCTGCATTTTGACGTGTCCTGTGGGCCCAGTATGACTATGTGCGGTACGAAAGTCTGCGGGTTCGCTCGGCCCTAGGTAAGGGTCGGGTGCCCATCACACCCTATCGGATCCAGGGTGTGACAGTAACACTCTCAGGCGTAGTTGGCCTGACATAGTGCTCTGCCATAGGAGTAGCTGGGGGAGTCAACTCTAGTACAGTCTCGAAAATCTCCTCCTCTGACGGCCCATATGAACCCTCAGACGGGTCCGTGTCATAGCTGTCCTCCGATGGATCCTCCTCTCTAGAAGTCAAAAATTCTGGGGGAATCGTCGCGGGGTCCTCAGAGGGATCAGTCTCGATGGAATAGCTAAGGCTCCTCCTGCTTAGTCCCAGAGCCCGTGGTCCTGAATCTACTATAGGGATCTTCTTAGCACCCCCACTGTCTGACGCTGATCTCTTCATCTTTATCAATCTGTGCTTACCTACAGGAAAAGAGGGTCAGAAATAATCTTTCCTAGACTCTGGCTCAATCGCACGATCTAAGATAGAAGGAAAGGTCAATGATTCCTAAATATCCTGCAGCCGCCTATTTATAAGTGTGGCTGGCTTCACACCCATAAACAGGATTCTACCGGACATGGTCTGTAGACAATCCTTAGGACGAACTGCTCTGATACCACTTTTGTTACGACCTAAACCCATGGACCGTGACAAGTGCCCGATCACTGCTGACCAAGCACCCCTAAACTCGTACTTGCCATATGCTGAATAACCTGGTGGCCTATTTCTAACTCATATCTAAGCGATAGCATCTATTGCAAAACTTATTCAATCAACTCTGTCTCGAAAAACTCATACTTTATACACATGGATATGTATATATAGGCATACGTGCAACGGATGACAACACAGTCCAATATGGCCACTACATGCACTGTACAAAAAATAGGAGACCACAAAGCTACATGATATTCCCACTATATACAACTGTCTACAGACCTCAATGGAGTCTAGCTATAGAAAGACAGGACAAGGCCCTGTCATACCTACATATGTACACATCATAAATAGCATACCAAAAACTATAGCTCCGGATCAAGTGGAGCGCACTGACTGCGGCTGAGGAGGTCCTATTGGTCTGGCTCATCCGAATGACTACGTAACCTGCGGGCATAAATGCAGCGTCCACAAGAAGGGACATCAGTACAAATAGTGTATTCAGAATGTAAGGCATGAATAGTAACATAGTAAGAGATACCGAACATGGAAAATAACATAATGAAAGTATAAGTAATATAAAAGAGATCAACCTGTGCCTCTGAAGTCGTGCATCCTTAGCTTATAAAAAAGGACTTTTCCATATATACATATATGGGGTATCTTGTTCGGCCGTTAAGGCGCGGTGAAATATATGTAGTATCTTGTCCGGCCATTAAGGTGCGGTCTTGTCCAACCGTTAAGGCTCGGTAAGTATCCAAATTACACATATATAAATACATATAACATGCACGAGAGCCTAATTAAAAGTTACTTCTCTATCGGAGTGACGTAAGGTCGGTAACCTCTGATTTATATTATGGAATGATCATTATCGCTATATCTCACCTTGAAGGAACAAGTAACATAAGGTGAGACCAACAACAATGAACAAAATTGAGAAAATCATGAAATAGGCTCAATAATCACGTATAGCATTAAAATCATAAGCTTTGGAATTTCTAGAATTTAAAATCATCATCATCATGTTCGTCATCGAAAACATCTCATCTTTAACATCATGAGAAGCTTTAAAAATCATGAACTTATAGCTTTTGAAAATAAGGAGGTTATGGAAACATTTATGGAATCATAACATAGGAATCATGCCTTTGAAAGATAGGGACGAGCCTTAACATACCTTTTTGGTCGCCTTAACTTTAACTACTCAACGCTTGTCCTCCCAGGATCGTAAATCTATATTCAAGAAAATTTATACTATTGTTAGACTCACTTTTATACGCTTGTCTTAATCCTTCAAATAAATCTTTCTAGAGTTGCCGAAATTTGGGCAGCATCTCCCCTGTTTATATCCTAGCTCGAAATCACAATCCAACAAGCAACAATAACAACAACAATACTAACATCAACCATATCATCATCAATATCAAAATACTCCACAAGACATCTCATATGATTTTTATCCGATTTCTCCACCGACAAATTAACTATACGCTCATTTAATCGTTCTATCTTTGAAGATAAACCTAAAACAACGATAATAAGGAAAGATTCATACCTTATTCTTATTAAAACGATGATAACTCCGATGTTTTCCTTGAATCCACGCCAAATTCCACCGCAAAACGATGCTATAGTCACAACTATGCACCACCCGAGCCTTGATTAGGTAAAATCACTCAATTCTCTCAACTTTTTATGACAAAAATGACCCTATATATGCTGAGCTCTATAATCTGATTTTTGGTGAAAAAAATGGGGTTTTACCCCTTTTTATAAGGATTAAATTCGGGTCGGGTCACTGTAGCATCACTGTAGCAAGTACTGTAGAAAGATACTGTAGCACGCATTTCTGCTCTGTCAGCCTAACTTGCAACATCCATAATTCTCTACTCCCATGTCGTATCGTCGAGCGGTTTGTTGCGTTGGAAACTAGACTCGACGAAATTCATTTTAGGCTTTTGAAACACCTTAAAAACTCCTAATATACTAGGAGATATACCCCTTCAAAGTTGACTAAAAATCTGCCCAAAATCCTGCCAACTTTTTCCAAATTTTCGTCAAACTTATTTTCTTTGATTCGCTTGACCCCAGAATCTTCCGAAACTCTCCATACATGATATTTATCATTAATCATACTTGATAATGGTCATGTCCTTTGGTTCCAAGGTTGTCCTTCCCGGTTACGACTTACAAGATCATAATTCATCCTTTACTTAAACAATATACTTAATAATGCTTCGTTCCTCACAATCCAAAGTTGTTTTACCTAGCCATAGCTTGACATGCTTATATTCAAATTCAACAAGTGCTTTTCCAAGGTACGGGGTGTAACTTCCTTCCCCCCTTTAGAAACATGTCGTTACTATAGCATGCGTTTCTGCTCTGTCAGCCTAACTTGCAACATCCATAATTCTCTACTCCCATGTCGTATCGTTGAGCAGTTTGTTGCATTGGAAACTAGACTCGATGAACTTCATTTAAGGATTTTGTAAAACCTTAAAACTCCTAATATACTAGGAGATATACCCCTCCAAAGTTGGCTAAAAATCTGCCCAAAATCCTGCCAACTTTTTTCAAATTTTCGTCAAACTTATTTTCTTCGATTTGCTTGATCTCGGAATCTTCCGAAACTCTCCATACATGATATTTATCATTAATCATACTTGATAATGGTCATGTCCTTCGGTTCCAAGGTTTTCCTTCCCGGTTACGACTTACAAGATCATAATTCATCCTTTACTTAAACAACATACTTAATAATGCTTCGTTCCTCACTATCCAAAGTTGTTTTACCTAACCATAGCTCGACATGCTTACATTTAAATTTAACCAGTACTTCTCTGAGGTATGGGGCATAACCGTAATCTAGATTAGAAATCATGAAGAACGGTAGCCATAATGCTAGGCTTCTAATTTGGTCAACTTAAGCCTATGAGATTTGGGGAAACAGGCCCACAAGGGCAAAACGAGAAATTCTCGAAAGTAAAACATGTAATTCAAGTCTAAGTGATCAAAACCCACTAAACAATTCCCAAAACAACTCAATATTAAGCTAAAATCATATTCTAAGAGAAACCCCAAATATGGGTATGAACCCTAATTCTAAAATTCTTGAATTGGTTACTTATAATTAAGGAATCATGTTTATAAATTTATTACCCATAAATTCCCTACTAATATAAGCTTATTCCATCAACAAATCAAGGTTTGATAACCTAAAGTTCATTTAAGAAAGAATCCCCAAGGACCTTATTTAATCCTAATGTTGCAAGAAGATTCTAGCATGAATTAGGGAGTTTCTAAGGTGGATTATGAATCATAAATGAAGAATAGGGTTAGATGAACTTACCCCAATGAAGAATTGCCTTAGAATATTTTGTTTTTCTCCCAAAGTAGCACTAGAACCGAGAGTAATAAATGAGGAGTGGTAGGGTTTGAAAAAGGATTTCAGTCATTTAAGTCCCCGTCTACCGTTACAGCGGTCTGCAATCCGCTACGGCGGAATCGCTGCAACGGTGAAAGGACCACCTCGGCGGTCACTCACAATCTCACTAAGCCGCTATAGCTACAGGGCCATCGCCACGGCGACACCCTTTGCAGCAGTCCTGGTGTCACTATGGCGGTACACAAGACATAAGGTTTTGCCATCACTCCACAAGTCTCAACCCAAAATCTGAATATCACCCGAGGCCCCAAAGATACAATACAAACATGCAATCCCATATAAAAAGGGCTACGAACTCACCTGTGGCCTCGGATTTCCCAACAAGGGTCTCGTTGACCAAGTCAACCCAATACCCCAAAACCAACTTTCCAAACCAAGTCCCAAAACACACTCTAATTCATTGGGAACGAAACCGAATATACCCACAGGTCACAAACGACCATCCAGACCTCTCGGAATCGACGAATTTCCAAAAAAGGTCCATTTACACAAAAGTCAACTTTAGGTCAAACATTTTTCACTCAAAGGCTTATTATCACAAAAATCCATCTAATATTGATCCGATGACCTCGAAAATCGTCCCACCCATCCCCGCAAGTCTAGTATAAGCTAAAGAAGCTCAAAAAAAGGCAACAAGGTTAAAATTACAGTAACGGCCAAAAGAGTCGTTACAAGTGACAATAGAGAATAAGAGAGAAGTGAAACTTAAATATACACACACACATATATAAATGTGTATATATATGTATGTGTGTGTGTGTAAAAATAATAGGTAATATGTGTGTGCGTGTGTGCAGAGACGGATCTTGCATTTAAATTATAGGGGTTCAACCTTTTAAATTTTTAGCATTGAAACCATTATATTTCTAAAGTTATGTGTTCATATCTACTATTTATTGTAATTTTAGTAAATTTTTACACATAAATTTATACCCCACGTCGGAAGTTTGGGGTTAAATTGAACCCCTAGTTATAGTGCTCCATCCGCCTCTGTGTGTGTGTTTGAGAGAGAGAGAGAGAGAGAGAGACCCATGCATGTAATATTAAATACCAATCATAAAAAGTGACATTAGATTTTGTGATAAATTCATAAAAGGAATATTCTACTTATAATATGAATTTAAATAAAAATATATAAATACCTAGATTAAGAAAATAAATTTTATATAATATAAAAAGGTATTACATAGATGGAGGATTGAAAATGTCAAGGGTAAAATAGAGTTTGATTTTTAAAGCAAAGTTGGGGGTGAAAATCAAATAAGAGGTTGTATAATTCTATGAAAATATTAGATTTTGTTATAGATAAATATCATGTTGATAGTTTCACGTGTATTCGTGTTTTGATGATTATCAAACTGTTTTAGAACAAGATAGAGATATGGTTTGTAATTTGCTCTCTGTGCACCTTGCACTGTCGGTAGAGATAGCTGTAAAGCCAAGCCACGTGCTGCACACAAGTACATCTGTGAGTTGGCCCATGCTTTATGTCAAAATTGAAGAGTGGTCTCTTTTCACCCCACACGCTCCCACTATATATACAACGTGATGGAAACATATTTGGTGGACTTGAAAAACCTAATCTAAATCGTGCAGAATCTGTCGACACAAGTTTCTCAAGTGCTCTTAAGAACAAAGTCATCGACAAGCCGAAGAACTTGATCTAGACACAAGATATTATCTATGTTATTTAGGTTATTGTGAGTCTTTGTTGGCTTGTGCTTAAACTATAAACCTACTCTTCCATGAAAGGAAGCTGCTTGTAGGTGTTCTAAATTCTTAAGGATGCTTCTAGAAGTTTTTGAGTAGTACACTAGGCTAGAGTTAGCTTAGTTGTATTCGTTGAATTCTCAAAGGTTGCTTGTTGGAAGACTGTCTTCACAAGAACATTGAGTGGTATACTAGGCTTGAGTTAGTCTAGGTGTATTAGTTTTCTTGGCTAGAGTTAGTCAAGTGGATGTGCTTACAATCGGTGTATTATAAGGGTGGAGGGACTATGAGAGTTAGTTCCTAGGTTGCAACTATTGTAAGGGTTAGGGATTATGGGAGTTATTCCTAGGTTGCACCTATTGTAAGGGTGAGGGATTATGGGAGTTAATTCCTAGTTTGCAATATGTTGTAATTGGAAGTTGCTTGTGTAGTGAAGTTGAAATACTACCGGGGTAGGTCATGATTTTTAATCCCTTGATCAAGGAGTTTTCCACGGTAACATCCTGTGTCCTTTACATATTGCACTGCATAAGGGAACTAGTACACAACCAGGTCCCTCCATACACTTGTTGGTAGACGCACAGTATTTAACAAGTGGTATAAGAGCAGGTGCTTTATAAAAGGTTAACACCTAGAAAGAATCTGTGAAATGACTGCCCCACCAAACTTGGAAGAAGGTCAATCATTCACCAGACCACCCAGATTCAACGAAAATTATTATGGGTGTAGAAGGATAGGATACATAACTTCATTATGGCTGAGGACTCAGAACTGGGACAATATTTGTGATGGTGCTCATGTTCCTGTAAATGAAGATGAAGCAACTGAAAATGGGTCAATAAGTGCGCTCATGGCTAATTCTAACACGACTAATGAGGATAAAGGGAGAAACCTTCTTGACTTAAAGAAAAACTTGAAAGGTTACTCTTAAAAGAAACGGATATCTCTATCAAGCGTTTTAATTGATGCATATAACGTTCTAGTTACTGAGAAGGATGAGATGAATCAAGTAATTGAGATAGAGCAAGAAAGAGACGACATGCGTATATCCCTACCTACCAGCTGATTTTTGAATTTGTGGACAAAGTACTCATATCGAGAGTTGAAGGGAATGACAGTGTCACTTTGGCACATCTGGTACTCATGGAAGCCCTATCAGCCATTGAACCAATCAATCTGCCCGCTATCATGATCAAACATATGATCAATGCAGTGACCATAGGGGGAACAAAGGTGCTTGGGCATATCAATGTAAGAACCGAAAAAGCTACCTTAGGAACAGAAGAGAATTTGATCTCCAGAGCTACTCTGAAAGATTGTGAGTGTGTGGCTAAAGGAGTGGATTCCACCATTCCTATCCTAATCGAAACACTAAGGGAAGCTAATGCAGAAATTCAGCAGCTGAAGGCTGAGATCGCTCTTCTGAAGGATCAGTTGAAAGCTAAGGTGGAGAATCTTAGGAACCAACTGCTCCAAGATCAGGGTGCACACATTGAGAAAATTTACAAAATTCTTCACGATCTGGATCATCCTCATTAATCAATCCCTAGCATTTTCCTTCAGTCCCTGTCCTCCTCTCCCATATCTGACTTTTCTCTTTCTAACTGACACAATAGTAGTTTATTTAACATATGTTTGCACTATTCAAACAACTATCCATTTTTGGGCTATTATTTTTTTCTCGCGCGCGCTATTGCTCGTACCTCTTATTGGCTGTGTTCTATTTCCTTTTTGATGATGCCAAAAGGGGAAGATATGTGCTGATGTGATGCTGTGACTATGATTTAAGAGGGAAGACTGTGATTCAGAGAAATCAAGGGGGAAGAATTAGAAGATTGATATGTGATGATATTGTTGCAATCTTTGTCTTCCAGTTGAAAATGGTATTTTGTTTCTAACATGTTGCAGGTGCCTTGACAATAATGGTCTGTTTCACAGGGGGGAACAAGTTAGAAGCTGGTTCTCAGGGGGAACATAGTCTATGAGTTTGTCATCATCAAAAAGGTGTAAATTGATAGTTTCAAGTGCATTCGTGTTTTGATGATTGTCAAACTATTTCAGAACCAGATAGAGACCTGGTTTGTAATCTACTCTGTACACCTTGCACTGTCGGTAGAGATAGTTGTAAATTGGAGCAACTTGCTGCACACAAGTACAACTGTGAGTTGGCCCATGCTTTAGGTCAAAATTGAAGAGTGGTCTCTTTTCACCCCACATGCTCCTACTATATATACAGCATGATAGCAACATATTTGGTAGACTTGAAAAACCTAATCTAAATCGTGCAGAGTCTGTCGACACAAGTTTCTCAAGTGCTCTTAAGAACAAAGTCATTGACAAGCCGAAGAACCTGATCCAAACACAAGATATTATCTATGTTCTTTAGGTTGTTGTGAGTCTTTGTTTACTTGTGCTTAAACTGTAAACCTACTCTTCAATGAAAGGAAGCTGCTTGTAGGTGTTCTAAATTCTCAAGGTTTCTCCCACAAGCTCTTGAGTGGTACACTAGGTTAGGGTTAGCTTAGTTGTATTAGTTGAATTCTCAAAGGTTTCTTGTTGGAAGAGTGTCTTCACAAGAACTTTGAGTGGTACACTAGGCTTGAGTTAGTCTAGGTGTATTAGTTTCCTTGTAAGGGTGGAGGGATTATGAGAGTTAGTTCCTAGGTTGCAACTATTGTAGGGGTGAGGGATTATGAGAGTTAATTCCTAGTTTGCAATAGGTTAGGATCGATAGTTGCTCGTGTAGTGGAGTTGAATTCCTACTAGGGTAGGTCGTGGTTTTTAATCCCTAGAGCAAGGAGTTTCCACGATAACATCCTTTACATACTTTACTGCATGAGGGAACCGGTACACAACCAGGTCCCTCCATACATTGTTTAGTGGATGCGCAGTCTTTAACACATGTTATGGAGGTCTATTATGTTATAGATAAATATCATTTATTATGACTATCTCTAAGAGAGAAATTAGGCTTTGTAGCTTTGGGATCAAGTCAGTTTTCCACTATAAATAGAGGAGTTCTCCTTCATTGTAATAGCATCCCTCGAGAGAAATAAAGAATTCTCCTCTCTTCTCCACAATAATCTTCTAGTTTTATTATTTTATAACACGTTATCAACACGAGTCTCTAATCTTTTATTGAAATTTAGTCCAAATAGTACTACCATACTCGGGAACTTTGAATGTACCACTCGTTGCCTTACTAGAGATAAAGGTATGCATCTTTTCTATCCATAATTGATGTATAAAATTTATTATTTTAGATTAAAGTGGCTATAGTGAAAAAATAAACAAAAGGATGAATCTTCTTGGTACTTGAAAGGAGAACGGTTCAGAGTGTATGTTATTAAGTTTGTTTACATTTTTGGATAAATACCTTTCTTTGTCAATTTTTTTAATCTTATATTGTTTAAATATGTGGTCACTGATAGTGGTGATGCCTCTGACGTTAAATAAAAATTCTCTACATTAATTATATGCATGTGTCGATTTGCACCCGAAGTAGCAATATCTTGAAATAGATTTTAAGCTATTACTATTTGATATGCTTAAGGCATGTCTAGATATGTCTCATTCCTGAAGAATGAGAAGTTGAGAACTTTTGATAAATGATACAAATATTGATTCATTCCCTGAAGTGAATGTGATAACTTGTAGTAAAGCTTATGACCACGGACGTGCATTTGGTTGTGAAGTTACAACGACTCATCTTCAGAAGAGATTAAATAATTGAAAAAATAAAGTATTCTAAATATTCTATGATTTACTCCCGAAGTAGTAAATTTAGAAATCTACTCTCGAAGTAACAAACTCAGAAATTTGCTCCCAAAGTAGCAAATTTTGAAATCTACTATTGTCTTTACATGTCCATTTAACTATTGTTTAGATCATGACACTAACAGTGTTTAACAGTAATACTGCACATGAAATCGAATTAGGAGAAAGTTTGAATGGGTAATTCTCCACTGTTCATATTCAAGGTATGATAGATATTTAAGTAATGCCAAGACCCCATCGATCGGAATATTTCTTAGCCTTGCAAGAGAGGAAATTCTGGTAAAGTTCACTCGTTCCCTACCATTTCTTTGCTCTCATTATTAGCATAAATTATGATAGCTATTATTTGGTGATTTTATAGCATGTATTAGTAAAAGATTGGCTTGGATTAACCATAGTGAATTCTAAGCAAGTTCGTGTCTGGAACAGAAGAAGACCAAAAAAAAAAAAAAAAAATTTTTTTGATCAATTTATTTACTCTTTTTGTTGATAATATAAATTCTCTTAATTTAGAATTATCTCTTAAAAGGAATAAGTTGACATATTATATGTAAAATGAAACAAAAGTTATCAGTTTTCAGGCAAGGAACCACTTATGGTTATTGAATATATAATGTAATCTTATAGTCAGCGAGCGAAAAGTATATGAATAAGCCTCAGATATCCTCCTTTGGCTTTCTTTTATATATTTGTTCTTTGTTACTAAACATACTTGTGCAGATCTAATGGACTCTCCTGGTAACATATTTGTGCAGATCTATCGGACTTCTCGTTGTAGCGATATTTCTACTTTGACAGTTTATTTTATAACCTTGACCAAAGTGAAGGAATATAGCTGGATAATAAAATTTGATATCCTCTTGATCGAACTCTAAGCGATTTAAAGTGATATTGTGACTAATTTTATTTGTGCCTATAATTACGGAATTATAAATTTTTAATGGCTTGAGAATGAATTTCGGCTTGGCCTATTGATGCCATTGGTTGAGGATAAGATGGTGGATTCAAGTTCGGTTGCACGAAGAGGGTAAGACATTAGGTTTCTGTCCTGATGCACTATGATGATAATATAAGATGTTGGGTTCAAGTCCCATCATATAATGGCCTAACACGCCTTTATATGGGTAAATATTGGATTCAAGTCCTAACGCACTATATTGATGATATAATGATGACTATGGCAAAATAATGTTTATTTGATGAAAAATTGTGAAGCCTGTCCCACTTGATATGCTCCATTCTGTAAGGGAATGTGGTAGCAATGCATAATAAGTCGAAATTAAAACAAGTGGTTAAACGAATGAACGTGGGAAAGGACAAAATATTGTTAATCATCATTGTGGTAATATAAGAGAAAGATCATTATGGGTTCTCAAGATGGTCCTTCTAAAGGTGAAGGTAATTTTTGTGATCAATATTGTATGAAAGGTTATTGTGCACGCCGTTGTTATGCGACCTAATTTGATAAAAATTTATAAATCCTCCATCAAAAGAAAGGAGTACAATTTCAAAGTTATGTTGAGGTGGGTCTATGAATATGATTAAGATGATGGGCTTATAAGAAAATTTATGAAGCATGTATACATGATTACAGTCCATTCCTTGAAGAGAATGTGACTTGTTGTCACGACCCATTTTCACTAAGTCGCGCAGGCACCTACCTTTCCCACCTCGATAAGCGAACACTTATCCCAACAATAAAAAAAAGCGTAAATAAAGCAGAAGAAGATAGAATAATGTAAGACTCACGATAATAATATAAGAAAATGCGGAAGTAGATGAAATACACCCTAGTATCTGATCTGGTCATACAAGAGCATCTAACTAAATACTATAAGTCTGAATAACAGTAATACATAAATTATCTCAAACATGATGTTTCCGAATGGAAACAAAGTCATAATAGAAGGAAGAGTCTTCGGGCAACAAACATCCTCATGCTCAGCATGAAAGAATCAGCAATCCTCGAGTATCAGCCACAAGGAGTAGAAGTCGATCCCACCTAGTACTCTGCATTCATAAAAGAATACAGCAAGTGCAGGTCAGTACAAACAACAAGTACTGGTAGGTATCATAGGCCGACTAAGAATAGCTAACGTATATAAAGACAAAAAACAAGATAAACACATAAACCAACAAGCACAAGTCAACACAAATCCATATCCATAGAACAAGTCATCACCAATGTTATAGCATCTAAACCCAACTATGTCAAGTCTCAGTATAATCAATCTAAACCAATACATAACAATCATCTCATAACAAGTCATCCCCTAAGTTATAGCATCTAAGCCAAACTATGCCAAGTCTCATCTAATCAATCCAAAAGAGTATATCACGATAGTATCACAACATATCACCAGAAACCAAAAAGTATAATGCAATGCAATAATGTATGTATGATGAATGCAATGCATATGCACTTTTGTACAACATGTCCCGGACATCAGGACCCATGGGGAACCCAGGAAGTCCATGTACCTCTCACTCCGAAAAATGACCTCGGATCAAGAGCACTCTCTCGATCCCGACAAGAAACTCGGGCATTGTCAGTCATTCATTCCCGGCAAGAAACCTCGAGCAATGTACACTCATCTCTCTTTTATGATCTCCGGCAAAGACCTCGAAGGCTACACTCTCTCACTTATCATCATCAGTACCATAACCATGCATATATCAATGTATTATGGAAATGAGTATGAATACGATGCAATGTAATATCAAAAAATAATTTAATCCAAACAGTACCACAGATGGCACACAAGTAATATCAATAGTAAGGCTACACAATAAGCCACAATGGAATCACCACTCTCATCTAAGTATCAATCAAGTAAAATACCGCAATATCATAGCCAGGATATATCCCTTATCACAAATACCCAACGTCTTAACGTGGCAATGATCCAACAAGTAAATAGATCAAGATAAATCAACAACACGACGGGGTTATTAGCCCCCAAATCATACAACAAGGCCTAACCTAAGACAATATCCAACCCAACTTCACACCCGAAGGCTTACATGCATTCTCCAACAATATCATCTAAACACACGCTTCGCTAATAGAAGTCTCACCATAAGGTAAACCATAACCTACTTGGAGAGCCAAACAGCAAAGTCTCCAAAATCAAACCTTAGTCTTCCCCTTCCTTTGAGCCTCGAGATAATGGAAGTCAAAACATATCTAAATCATGAAATTAGAATCAAGAAGAAACATCATTCAAACCTTACTTCTATTCAAGACCCAAATCCCAACTTATGGAATGGGGTTTATGAACTGGAAAGATGGAATAAATAATCTATAGGTATCAACATGAAATTAAAATTCTAGGTGTTCAATTCCCATCAATTAGAAGCTAGATTAACTCATGAAATACTCAAATTCGGATTTTAGGTGAAACCCCCAATTTCGGGTATAAACTCTAACTTTCCTATTCAAGAATTTATCACTTATAATGGAAGATTCATGATTAACAACTTTAGATATATCAAATTCTATAATAACCCAACCAATTTCATCAACATAAACAACTTAGAGGGTCTAAACCATTTTTATGAACTTTCATGAAAAACCCAAATTGATTCCTCTTGATTCTAGGGATTCTAGCCTTAGATTACGGATTAATAGAAGTAAATGGAGGATTCTAAGACCAAGGAAGTTACCTTTGTGAAGAAATAGCCAAAACCCTTTAAAAATCGCCTCCCAAGCCTAAAGATATGAAATAATGACAAGAGGTGGGGGTTTTAATCACTTTTAAGTCACAGATTCAGTCATCACCGCTTCTGCGGGATCAGGACCGCTACGACGGTCCTGCTATGGCGGTTTCTCGGACCGCTATGGCGATCTACCCAGATTCTCACTACGCCGCTTTTGCGGCCTGCGGTGCCGCCATAGCAGTAATAGCGTCGCCATAGCAGACACCAGAATCTTAAACTTAAGTTTGCAATTCACCCCGAAATTTCGACTATCACCCCAAACCATCTGCTCACAAACCATATATGTAGACATACATCAAAATACGCTACGAGCACACTTGTGGCCTCAGAATTCTCAT
Organism: Lycium ferocissimum; assembly: GCF_029784015.1. Classification (NCBI taxonomy): domain Eukaryota; kingdom Viridiplantae; phylum Streptophyta; class Magnoliopsida; order Solanales; family Solanaceae; genus Lycium; species Lycium ferocissimum. The sequence continues at coordinate 48,188 of NW_026725788.1, forward strand.
CGGGGTCTCATTGACCGAGTCAAGCCCCGATACCTAAAATCCAACTTCCCAACCCAAGTCCCTAAATTAACCTGAGTGTATTGGGAACCGAACCGATATACACACAAGTTCTAAAAGACTATCCGAACCTCTCAAAATTGATGAATTCCCAAAAAAGGTTTGTTTACCTAAAAGTCAACTTTAGGTCAACTCTTTTTCGCTTTAAGCCCAAATTTCCCAAAAAGTCACCCAAATCTTATCCAAACACCTCAGGAAGCATGTCAACGGTCCCTTCGGGCCACAGGTGAGCTAAACAAGCTTGGGGAATGGTCAAAAGTACCAAAAAGACTATAACAACTGAACGGATCGTTACATCAAATACCAATTAAATGGAGGGAAAAGAACGAAAAAGTACCGAATCGGCAAACAACAGAGGATATTGGCTACGCATGTCGGACTCAGTATCCCAAGTGGCCTCCTCAATAGGACGATGCTACCATTGCACCTTCACAGAAGCTATCTCCTTAGACCTCAACTTTCGATCCTGCCTATCTAAAATCACAATAGGCTCCCCTTCGTAAGTCAAATTCTCATCAAGCAATACCGAGTCCCTATGAAAAATATAAGTACCATCGGCATGATACTTCTTTAGTACAAAACCATGGAAGACTGGATGAACACCGGACTGGTTTTGTGAAAACTAACTTATAAAACATAGGATCAATACAACAGGTAGTCTCAAACAGGCCAAAACACCTCGGGCTCACTTGCCCTCCTTCCCAAATCGCATGACAGCCTACATAGGTGTAACTTTCAGAAAAGCTTGCTCACGCACTTACCAGGCACAACTCTCCAAACTTAGCTCAAGCTCCAATTCTCATATCTCCGTATTTGAATTCCCTCTCAACTGATGCTTGAATAAATGAATTGCTTTTGCTTAAATTCTCTGATTGATAAAACTGCAACTCTGAACGCGATCAATAGGCCCCACCAACACTTTCCCACACCACTGCAATCCTTTGAAACATGGTCACAATTATAGCCCATTCTGAACCGGGAAGATATTCAGATTTTCGCTAACCCTTTTTTTTCCGCACTTGCTAAAGCCATTTTTCGGATGCGATTTCTTAGAAACACATGAACATACAAACCATAACCTAAAACTATGACTCACTCTTTCCAGAAAGAATCATTGATCTATCTGAGGTCTCTACGCAATTTACCAACCACGTCCATAGGAAACCATCGGATAAAGACATACCGACAACAAACTTGGCTAGTGTCAAGTCTTTTTAAACCTTCAAATCACAATGAGATTATAAGAACATATGAGGGTTTAAGTTCATGTAATACCTTATTGGAGAACTAAGTGAATTAAGGAAAACGTTTGTTGGAACTTTCGGATGGGCAAACTCTACAATAATTTTGGCCTAAATTGAGAAAGGAATATCTCCTAGTATATCAAGAGTTTTGAAGTGAACCAAAAGTATAAATTGAAGTTCAAGAAGTCTAGTTTCCAACTCAACAAACCGTGCGTCGATCCGACATCCGAATCAAACATTATAAGCATTTCAAGATGGACTGCTAGAATAGGGGTTAACCCTGCGCGAACGCGCTTGGGAGTGGCATGAACGCGCATAGGAGCACTGAGCAACTCTGCGCGAACGCACAGAGCAATTTTTAAGTTTGATTTCTACCGACTTCAACACACTATATAAAGGCCAAGACCCTCATTTTTCACCAAAATAATTCCCCAAAAAGCTCAGCACATATATAGGGGTGTGTGTGTCATAAAAATTAAGGGATTGGAGTGATTTTGAGTAAAGTGAGTATTAGTCGAGGCTCGGGTAGCGTATAGTTGTGATTATAGTATTGTATTGCAGTGGATCTTGGCTTGGATTCAAGGCGAATATTGAAGATATTGTTGTTCTAGTAAGAACAAGGTATGAATCTCTCCTTATTGATATTAATTTAGATTTACTTACGAAGATAGAACTGTTAAATAGTCGTATAATGAATTAATTGATTGAGAAATTGGGTAAATATCGTGTGGGATATTTTATGGAGCATATTGGTATTGAGAATGATGTTGTTGATATTAGTGTTGTTGTTGGTGGTTGTTAGTGTTTTTGTTGTTGTTATTGGTTGTTGGTATTGTGATTTTGGGCTAGGGATATAAATAGAGGAGATGCTACCCGAATTTTGACAAATTCTAAAAGGAATTAATTTGAAGGCTTAAGACAAGCATATGATGATAAGCCTAACAATAGTATGAATTCTCATAAATGTAGATTGACGAGCTTGGGAGGATAAGCATCAAGTAATAAGGAGACCCAAAAGGTATGGTAAGGCTGTTCCTTCTTTTCTTGGCATGATTCCATATATGGTAAGAGTGTAACGAACCTTATGACTAGAGATTTGTCAAAGTAGATCTTGTCATATTATTGCATAGTTTTCGAGTGTTATGTTATTCTTTCTGAGGGGCCATATCCGCTCCCTTTGTCCTTGAGTTCATAGAGAGATAGAAGAGACATGTCACAGTATCGGTATCTTTCAGCACATGCATGATATACATACATTTTCTTTAGCCTGGCCACTTGGTCAGTGAGACAGATATGCCTGGCCTACGGGTCAGTGAGATTTTACAATTGCCTAGACACTTGGTCAGTGAGACATATGATATTATTGTATTGCATTTCATATGAGATAGGTCAGGTGAGATATTCATGGCATCCTTTTGCCTCCAGATTGTATTGTTTTCAGTTATCATTTGCCTTACATACTCGGTACATTATTTCGTACTGACGTCCCTTTTGTCGGGGATGCTACATTCATGCCTGCAGGTACAGATCGATAGATTGATAGACCTCCCCAGTAGGCAGGATCTGATATCAGCTGATTGGGGAGCTCTCTTTTTGTTCGTAGTTGCTAGGTCTTTGGAGTCTCTCCCTTTTTTATTACAGATTGTATGGGACGGGGCCCTGTCCCTTCCATGGTATAGTCATACTTTCCCCAGAGGCTTGTAGACGAGTCCTGTATATAGTGTGTCTGTGTGACAGCCCCGTCGGCTTGTATGTGTCTATTGGGATACTATTTACCTTGTATGATCATAGCCGCCTCGTCGGCTTCCTCAGTTGTGTATATATATTTTTGGTGTGTCTGTGTCCAGTTCAGACGGGATAGTCAGTATATATATATATATATATATATATATATATATCCAAATTGCAGCCTTGCCGGATTGTTGGTATTATCTGTATGCAGGTAAGCCTTATCGGTTTAAGTTGGGGGTTACTCCCCCAGAGTTTCAAATTTAGAGTGGTTCGTTCGGGCCTAGTTTGGCATCGAGTGTCGGTCACGCCACTCCAAATTTAGGGCGTGACAAATTTGGTTCAGAGCAAGTCTTCCCTAGGGAGTCTACAAGCCGTGTCTAGTAGAGCCTTGTTTATAGATGTGTTGTGCACCACATCATATAAATAAGAAGCTACAGGGCATTTAGGAATTGGTTGCCTTTCTTTCAGATCTAAATCGTGTTGTAGAGCTAAGTCATAAGAGATTTCAAGTCATAGGAGATTTGAGTTAAACTTACCCCTCCATATTTGTACACAGCTATACCGGTGACTAGGAATGCTGTAGCTAGTTGGGGAGGTGATACGGCAGCTGGTGAAGGGAACACTAGGGCACACCAGACAGCTGAGGCCGATTCTGAGGGCCAGGGTGAGACCCTACCCCAGCCACCATCAATAACTCCACCGCTCGAGGAGCTCCCGAGGGAGGCAGTAACTCCAGTACCCCCTCCCACACCGACAGACCAGGATCTTAGGAGTACGGTGCACTTATTGAATTAGCTTATGGCAACACAGAGACAACCGAGAGCACCTACTAGAATAGTGACCACTGATGGGCCCAACAGTTCGAGGGTTCGTGAGTTCTTAGCAGTTGACCCCCCAGAGCACTCAGGGGTTAGGCGGGATGAGGATCCACAGAACTTTATCGATAAGCTTCAGCTTATTTTCAGGGTCATGCATGCTGCTGAGATCGAGGCAGCAGAGTTAGCAGTTTTTAGGCTTCGTGATATAGCGGTTTTATCGTATAAGAGGTGGGAGCATGCCAGAGGCGCTGAGGCACCTCAAGTGCATTGTTTGAGTTTTCGTAGGCCTTTCTTGATCATTATTTATCGTTGGAGATACAAGAGGAAAGAGTAGATCAGTTCTTGACTGTCCAGCAAGGTAGCTCCAGCGTTCGTTATTATTGCCTCTGATTTGATTCCTTGGCTAGATATGCTCCATCTTTCTTTGATTCATTGAGGGCCAGGATTCATAGCTTTATAGTGGGTTTGCACCCCGATTATGTTAAGGTTTGTACCATTGTGGCGGTGAATGATAATATGGACCTTGCTCGTATCTAGGAATTTGCACAGAACTGGCAGGATCATAGACGTCAGTAGCAGGCGATTGAGAGGATAGAGAGGGGGCATTATAAGAGGGCTAGGACTACTGGTCAGCAGGGTGATAGCAGGGGGAGTTTCAGACCCCAGTACCAGGGTAGGCCATTTAGGCCATCATCAGCTCAGTCTCAGGGATACAGATCAGGGTATTATATTCCATCTGGACCAGGTGAGAGTTCCCGTACATTCGGGTCACAGCAGCAAAGGGGTTCGGGATAGCTAGATCACTACCACAGCAGTGTGGTAATTATGGTAGAGCACACTATGGGCGATGTCAGTATGGGTCGAGGGCTTGTTATACTTGTGGCAGCCTAGATCATTTCATGAGAGACTGCCCACAGGGGAGACCTACTGGGATAGTGTAACCGATAGGTTCTATAGCAGGGTCATCAATATTAGTGAGTCCTTTGAGGCACGGGTCTCAATCATCAACAAGTAGAGACAGAGGTAGGGGCAGAGCTTCTGGTGCAAGCGGTGCTCAGAATCTTATCTACACTTTGGCAGGTCGTCAGGACTTAGAGTCCTCACCAGACATTGTGACAGGTACATTGACAGTCGGTTCATATAGCATTTATGCGTTGATAGATCCGGGGTCCAATTTGTTCTATGTCACTCCATTGATTGCGGGAAAATTCGGTGTAGCGCCAGAATTGTTGAGTGAGCCATTATGTCACGACCCAACCCCGTGGGCCGCGACTAGCGCCCGAACTGGGCACCCGTACGTGCTAACACACAGTATCGCATATGTTAACAGGAAAATCAATAAGGTAATAACTCAAATATTTTAGAAAAATCCGGACGCAGTTTCCTCCGTTTTTCCTACCAACCAAAATTTACCCGCACTCGTAAAATACCGGCGGCCACTCACGGCCATCATATTATATAAACACATACATAGGCGAGCCGGCAAGGCTGCCGCGGTAGATAACCGCCCAGACGTATATCACACACACGTACTGTACAGACGGAACCATAACCCACACTTTATGTCTACGTGCCTATAAACGAACGGAACATACAAACATATGACGGGACGGTGGCCCCGCCGTACCCCGATCAAATATACATGAACGTGTCAAAAGACCGTACTCAAAATCGGGCTCCGAACAAGGGAGCTCTTCGAAGTAGCCGAACGAGGGACCCTAAGCCGGCGGCTCACCCGAACGTATATCTGCACCTGCGCGGCATGAACGCAGCCCCCGAAGAAAGGGGGTCAGTACGAAATATGTACTGAGTATGTAAAGCAGTAAGCACAATAACTGTATTATACGGGAATAAAGAGGACGGAAAAGTAGTACAATAATCGAATCTCATAAAACTTACCTTGAACATAAAACGTGCTTTCCCAAATCATAATAGACTGAGTATCATAATTAAAGAAATCATCTTGAACAAATGCAAACATAACATGCCCCGGCCCTATAATGAGGGACGCGGTAAGTAAAATCATCATGTACATGCATGCAACGTGCCCGCCCTCTAGGGAGGGACGAGGTGAAAGGAATCATCATATGCCGTCCGGCCGCCTCCCCATCATCACATCATCATCATACATAAGTACATATACATATATAACATGCCCGGCCCCTCTAGTGAGGGCGCGGTGAATAATGCAAGAGGAACCGCACGAATACATGCCCCGGCCGGGACGCGATGAAAGATGTCATAATAGTCCGCACGAGCGAGTAGTGAGATAACCATATGCATGTAAACAAATCGAAGAAACAAATTACTTTTCAAAACTCGACGGACAATTACATTTGTCGTCCTTCGAAAATGTAGAAACAAATTCCGAGCTAATCAAAATTGTATACAAAAGTTACGAACTTCGGAGTCGCTCTTACGAGTCAACTATATCCAAATAATGTGTAATATTTAATGGGACAATCAAAACAATCATCGTACTTGCATACTACTTAAAATAATTCAATTAAGTCAACATAACAAGAATCTCGGGAACTAGGGGCCCACCTTGGGTTAAATGAGGCGGCGTACACGATTTACGTATAATACGTCTCATGGCATTACTTATGAGGGTTTTCAGGGTAATCGGATCCTATTCATGCAATTTCTAGGCACTTGGACAATTCTTGCAACTATACATAAGCATTTACTTCAATTCTACTGAATGAATAGTAACCATTTTCAATCTCGGATTTCTAGAATTAGGAAAGTCCCCGAGGCGCGAATTCAAGCCTACACGTCTAAGACATGCCAAAGAAAGAAGGGGTAAGCCTCACATACCTTTTGCGCCTTCGACGTTCTCCAAAAACTCAATTCTCTTTTCGCCCAAAACCTATAAATGGTCAAGTTTACCATAAGTTAACCATAAGGCTTTAAGCATTCATTTTAAGCTAGCTCTTGTCTAACAAAATTTCGGCAAAGCACCTCCATTATAAATATGACGCCCCGAGAATTTAACTCGGCTCAAATACCAACAACAACCAAACCAATAACATTAATCCACAACAAGAATCGCAATTTAACACAAATAGTCTTCCTTTTTCATAAAGTGACAACTTCCAACTAACTTTGCGTTTATAATTCAATATCCATATTTCCATACTCATTCACTCACCAACATCATCCCAACATCATTTAAAGGCATTTCATATAATTTAACATATTATTCGCAAAATACATAAATTTTCCACCGAAGCCATAACTCGTTCAAAACTTCCATTTTTCAACAAACATATTCATAACGCATTATCCTTCCTCAAACTCATCAACAACCATCATAATTTGCAACCTAACAACTTCGTTTCTCATAATGTCACAAGATTACACTAAACGACATAAGCTTCTACATTCCGTTTCAATACAAACTTACGTCATTTCTCTTCGTTTACATGCAAGGATCACTACAACTCAACTAACATACCAAATAACATTAATTCATTGCCATGTTCCACACACTATACTACACGGCCAACTACTATATTCCCACTCCAACCCAATTTTATTTCAACTTCCTTTTCAATGTGAATTCCTCCATAAACACAACTAGAATTCAACATAATTTTTAACTCACCATAATCATACAACACACATACACACACGGCCCTATGCACTCTTACACTACCATGCAAACTTCCATATTACCATATATTCCACTCATTTACATGCACCACAACACAAACTAACCTTCAAAACATAATTAAAGGAGATGAATTTTTACCTTGTTCTTCAAACTTCTTCACTCCACCAAGTTACTCAAACGACAAAACTAATGGGTTATCTTCCGAAATAATTGCACCACGTTGTAGAGGGACCTTGAATTGGTATAAATACCACAAGAGAATAATTTTAGAGGCAATATTTTTTTGGTGGTGAATTTCTATGGCCAAACCCGAATTGGCTCTTCTTCTTCCTTTTTTTTTTTGTTTTGATCTTGTTTATCTCCACTTGTTTCTTGAACTTTCTCAACTTATAGAATTAAGCACATGGAAAATTTGCTAAAATCTTGGGTGGGCTTGGCCTAGTGGCCGGCCACCCCTTAACTTTGGGCCTAAATTTTTCAAGTGAATTATTTTGGCCCAATGACTTGTAGTCCATGTTTTGAAATTCCCGAAATAAATTTTCAAAATTCCAAAATTGCCCTTAGGCCTTCCCGACGCTTCCGCACTCATATTTTTCCATGAACAACTCGTGCTAAATAAAAATCAATCATTACCTTATTTCTTACAAACCAAAAATATTTCCAATTTTCCAAAATTAGCACACTTACTAAAAATGGAAATTGCCTCCAAATGCTTCCTTAGCATTTCCAAGTCATTAAAATCACACACAATTTAAGCCTTTAAGACAATCGAAAGTCTCTCGGGATAGCCTTGCCCCTAACTTCTCATAACTAACACAGGTTGTCCCGTTGTTCAAAATACGGGATATAACACATTATCTATGTCTACACCAATTGGTGAACCTGTTATTGCTAGGAAGATTTATCATGGTTGTTCTATAGTTGTTTGTCGTCGTCATACTATAGCAAATCTTATAGAATTATAGATGATCGACTTTGACCTCATTATGGGGATGGATTGGTTAGCTTCTGTCTATGCTAATATGGGATGTTGGACGAAGATTTTCACGTTCCACTTCCTAGGGGAACCAGTTCTGGAATGGAAAGGTAATACGTCTTCTGTTACACCTCGTAATTTCGTCCGTTGAGATTCGTTAGGTGTTAGTTGTACAAATCGTGGAAACTGGGGTTATCTTCTAGGATATATGAGATTATATGGTCCTATATTATGGTTATCGGGGTTTAAGCTCATGAAATAAGCAATGGAAGGATTTGAGAACAAGCAAATTAAGGAATTGAGTTTGTTGGAACTTTGGGAAAACTTGGCAAAATTTTTGGACAGGATTTTGGTCCAACTTGGGAGAGGTATATCTCCCAGAAGATGAGGATTTTTGGTGTTTTTCTTTTTTCCAAATTTAAGTTCATCGAGTCTAGTTTCTAACGCAATAAATCGTTCGTCAATGTGACATCGGAGTAAAAAGTTATGGTTATTTTAAGACAGACTGTTCGAGCAGAACTTTTTGACGGAGCAGTTTGACGGACCACATAAATTTCTGCGGCCCATCAAATTGCACCTTCCCAGCGTAAAACAGTCACAGTGATCTATGTTTGGCTGGCCAGTTTGACGGAGCATTTTGACGGCCCGTCAAAGTCGGCGCAGGATTGCCCGACGGGATTTTAAGTTACTCTTTATATATTTCATTTCACTTCATTTGGGCATTTATTTTCTCAAATAAGATCCAAGAGCTCTCCAAAAACCCTCTCTTCAACTCCATAAACTAATCTATGCCAAATCCAAGAGAATTAAGAGATTCAAATGCTAAGAAGCTTGCTAGGGCTTGTGGAACTCAAGTTTTCTTTGGGTATTGATGTTAGGGTTTTTCACTTTGGTGGAGTAAGTTGATCCAAGACTTGTTCTTGTGTGATTAAGGTAAGATTTCACATCTTTTACATACGGTTAATATTGTTTGATTGTTATCCCATGTGGGTAAAGGAAGAAAAGTGGAAATAGAGTTCAAGTATGAACTTGGAGATATTATGTGTTATGTCCCGTATCTTTACATTGGGACATTATAAAGCTAAGTGCGACAAGTTACAGACAAAGAGGTTTTAGGGTTCCCGGTGAGGGTTTTCACCTCCCGATTTTGTTTCTATGCACAAGTTGCCTATAGATTTCATGTGGTATGGAAAGATTATTGGAGATTAAGGATTAATTAACCATAAGTGGGTTTATTAAGTGAGATTGGGAACAAAAATCGCCCATTACTTTAAGCCATGTTTGGCCGTGCATAGTAGTGCAATGGTCAAGGATTCTTGACCAAAATATTTGAGTGGGACACTTGTCCAACACTTGCAATGCATATATAAGGTAAAAATCTGGCTCATTCCACATTTCACAATTCATTCTACACATTACAAGTTAGAGAAATATAGTGATAGAGAGGGAAGCTCTCGGCTACAAGCTGGCCGAGAGTGAGGTGTTCCAAACTGCTCCAAAAATCTAGTTTCTCCATCAAATTAACTCCTCATCAAGTGCATATGAATGTGTAGTAGTTGTTTGAAAGAGGCAAGTAAGTGTAGCAAGCCAAAAACATTGAGATTCGGCCAAGATTGAAGGTAAGGATGATCATTTTTTTCTTTCTCTCCATGTGTTGTGTGATGGTTTGAATATATAGATGGTGATTGCTATTGTTGGATTGTTGTGTGGTTGAAGTTGAGATGGCCGTGAGCTTAGGTGAAGCCATGCTTGGTTTTATTTTGCATGTATTGTGGATGAATTGAATGTATATCAATATATGAAAATGAACAAGAATTGTAAGAAGTTGTCGTATGGTCGTGCATGTTGGTATTGGGCTGTTTTTCTTGAAGTTGAAATGAGCCGTGTGTTATAAGCTTATAGGAAAGAATGCTTAATCTTCTTGTACATTTATTGAGAACGGATTGAATGTGTTGTAGTATGAACAAATGGATGAAAATCATGGAGTTGTTGTGGTGGTGTTGAAGCCGTGTGGGATTTGTTTTTAGGAGAAGTTATGGACTGTTTTGTGTCATGTTTTAATTGTTATTGTTATGGACATTGTGGTATATTGTATGCCTTGTGTATATGTGAATTTAGGGGAAAAAGGAATGATTTAAGTGGAAGTATAGAAAGGTCCAAAACCGTGGACTGTTTTGGTAAAAAAGAAGGAATTAACTTGTCTTGAATGTTGTTTTGATTGTTGTAATTTCTATAAATTTGGAGTTCAAGTTGTTGTGGGTTGTTGTAAGAGTTAAGATGTTGCCAATATGATTTCTTGTGATTATACAAACATTGTTGCTAGACATCTTGTTGGCGGTTGGATGAAGTTGGAAGCTGCGAGTTATATAGTATACTGGTCGGAATCGTTTTGAGTAATGTACGGGCTGTCCGAAATTCCCTTGTAATCTAATCGTAGTTTTGATATATCGTTATAGGATAAGGTACTACTGGGCAGCAAGTACGAGTTATAATACGACTAAACGCTAAAGGTACGCAAAGCCTATTCCTTCCTTCTTTTTGGCATGTCCTAGACGTGAGTAAGATATAATCTGAGCCTCGGGGTGACTCCACTCTCTAATTTCTAGTATGACATGTGACTGTTATTCGTCCGTAATGTTGAAAATGTTGATATAAGGGAACTATGATCTCGTTATTTATTACATGATGGATTGGTATGTGATGCATAGGAGTTCTTATTCTTAAAAGGAATTGCATAAGTATGCTTAATTTTCATAAAATGTAATATGCTAATGTCCGAGAACTGATTTGGGTTACTATTCATTGAGTCTCAAAAAATGTTTTATATATTTATGTGGTTGCTTATGACTCTGCTCGTGCTACCGCTATATCCTTCACTGAGTCCCGGGCCAGGGTATGTTCTCGTGCGCACAACTATTATACTATTCACTGAGTCCCTCACTAGAGGGACGGGACACGTTATATATATATATATATATGATGATGATGATGATATGATATATGATGATTTGGAGATGGAGGCCAGGAGGGCATACATTCCTTATTACCGAGTCCCTTACTGAAGGGCCGGGACACGTATATGCTTATGTTTATGATGTTATGATTATAATTACCGAGTCCCTCACTAGAGGGCCGGGACACGTTATATATGTGATATACAGAATGATTATGCAACTTGATTATGAAATACTATAGTGATATTGATATGAGAGCGATACAGGTGAGATATGTTCAAAGGCAAGTTTATGAAATTCTGTTGTTGCATTGAATCCTGTTCACCTTGTCTCAGATATGATTCCATTTACCATGTTTCATGCTTTACATACTCAGTACATATTTCACCGACCCCCTTTCTTCGGGGGGGCTGCGTTTCATGCCGCAGTGCGGACGCTCGTTTCGGGGATCCGCCGATCTAGAGAGATCCATCCGAGTATTGTTTCGCAGTGCTCCTTTGTTCCGGAGCATAGTTTCGCGGTATAACCATTTTGCTATGTACATATGTTGTCGTTCAGGGTACGACGGGGCCCTGTCCCGTCATATGATGTCACTGTCACTCTTAGAGGTCTGTGGTCACAAGTGTGGGTCTATGTGTGGTTGTTGTTTTGTTATACGGTTATGACTTGTGTTTGGGGCGTACCCATTTGTAGTGGCAGCCTTGTCGGCTTGCGTAGCTAAATATGTTATCATGGCAGCTATGTATGAAGGTAGCCTCCTCGGCGTGTGTTTTGATTGGGACGTTCCCCTATATATATATATATATGACCCCTTGCCGACTTTTTGCGCGATATTAGCCGTTATAGGCTATAACTCTTGAGAGATAGGTAGCTTCGACTTGCATATGTTTTGCCTTATACTTATATCAGCTCGTTCATGCTAGTAGCGTATGACGATAGATAACAAGTGTATACGAGTGTCCAGTTCGGGCACTAGTCATGGCCTACGGGGTTGGGTCGTGACAAAAGTGGTATCGAGCGGTTAATCCTCGAGTGTCCACGAGACCGTGTCTAGTAGAATCTTGTTTATCGATGTGTTGTGCACCACATTTATAAACGAGGAAGCTACGGGGCATTTAGGATATCATCTTTCCTTCGTCTTAAATCGTACGATAGAGCGGAGCCTAGGAAAGATTGTTCGACCTCTCTTCCTATACGCGAGTGCGGATTTGTGAGAGATGAAGAGGCCGAGCCGGACGGTGGGGGGTGCTAATAAGGCCCTAGAGCATCCTCGGGACCTCGGGCTCCGGGGCCGGTCGGAGGAGCCCCGGCCTATTCCATCGAGACCGATCCCTCGGAGGATCCCGCTACGATTCCCCCGAGTGTTTGACCTCCCGGCGGGGAGGTGGGGCCCAGAGGAGCCTTAGTTGCTCTATCGAGACCGACCCTCGGAGGATCCGAAACCATTCCTCCGGAATTTAGGATATCCGGGGAAGCGGTCCACGAAGCCATGCCCGTGGCCCCGTGGCGAGCACTATGTTAGGCCGCTCCCTCGGTGAGTGTTACCGATTATTCCGGCCCCCTCGTCCCGGTCATCGGTAAACCGGGGAGTTGCCCGATTATCTACATATCCTGGATTCAGATGAGGAAGACGATGAAGGTCAGACGAGTAGATGGCGGACAGACGATGACGAGGCGCACACTTCACCTTCTAGATCGCCGGATCAGACTAGAGACTGATCGATTACAGGTACATGAGATTTTATCTAAATTCCTAGGTATGGGCATCTGTTATCGATTGTTACCTAATAGAGGCAAGCGGAAATCAAAGGAGTCAACCACCAAGTATTTATGAGTAACAGTGACTAAGGCATTCTTACCCGCGGGAATTTTGAAATCTAAGATAGAAAAATAGTGGTACATACGGGTGAAAGTTGGATAGCAAGGGAACATAACGAGAAGTGATGTATACGGAATGGCAAATCGACCATCATTATGGGTAGTTCTGGTAAGTATAGTAAGGAAATAGATTGAATGTATATATCGCAGATGAGTCCAGCTGGAAAGTGTGCCTGGAAGAAGCTATAGAAACCAGTAACTGTAAGCAGAATATATGATTAGGCATAGTACGAATGCTACAGGCATGTTTGAAACCTACAATTAAAGATAGTAGGGGGAGAATAAACACAAGAAAGAGTGGCAGTACGGTTGTGAGGCGTTGCGACTAATAAAGGAAGCCCGACGCCGCTACGATATGATATATAGGTGTGTGTTGGCTCTGTGAGGCGTTGTTGGTATTTCCTGTGTGCAGGTTTGGAGATAGTAGGGATTACAGAGGAAACTCTGCCCAAATTTTCCCGAAAAAAAAAAAAACAAAATGAGTAAAGCCCAGCAAGGGGGAAGGATACGCTATGATTATTGTGAAACAGAAAGGTAAATGTAGAACCAATAAGAAATACTTACCAAGTTCCGTAGGGGAAGTTCAGAGTCAAAGTCAAATGGTAACGGAAGCGGGACAGAGTACAGGAAGAAGAGGACTTAAAAGAAAGAGGGAGGTAAGGAGAAGGCAAGTAACATTACATTATACCGATACGTTATGACATGCCTCGCTTGGAAAGGAGTGATGCAGGTGACAGGACTGTGAAGGACTAATCTTAAGGAAGATGAGCGACGAGACAAGAGTGAATGCCAGAAATGACTGGTATGGTAACGACAAATAGAAAATAAACAGGATATGCTTCGAAAACGAAAAAGGGATTGTGTAGAAGTAGTGTTTTGCTGAATGATACGAAGACAACATGAAATTCTTCATGCACAGAATATAAGATGGGCACAGATTGAAGAAATGAAAAGAATACGGAAGGAAGCATTCAAGACAGATGCCACCAATTGAGTATGAGCATGGGGCAGGAGGGAAATATATAACTGTGAACTTAAGAAGCAGTACGACAAGAAGGTGCCAAGACAAGGCCGTCACTAAGGCGAATTTAATATGACTTGTAGCAAGCTAGAGGCTAGCGCTGAGTATACGACAAGGATGGAAGAGCGTGAGGCATAAAGAAGTATTACGTGTAGGTGACCCACCTTGGAAACACTGAAATCCTTAGAGGACAAGGATGTGGATTCGCGAAATAACGGATGTATCGTAAAGTTATTAGAAGAAGCAGACGATACCCGTCTGGATAAAGGTAGTGTTATGAGAAAGCTTGAGAAACTTGTCATTTGAAAATAAGTGCTACTGAATGGGGAGTTGGAAACGACGATAAGCACTACCCATGTATTGATCGGGACGAAGGGAATGTGGCTTCGGGCAAATTGCTATCTTAATTACGTTAATCGAGTACCAACCATCAAATGAGATTTTGTGCTATATATCGAGTGTTCTCATCGCCCCGTGATTGTGTTAGGTCTCATATACAGGTGATCTAAGTTATAACTGATGTAAAGAAAGAAATGGCTATGGCACAGTATACCAAATGTATTGGACAAAGAATCATAGGGATTTCAAAATTGGAGATGGAAGAATAGAGCGGAATATAGATGGATAATGATATAATTATGACCCCAAAGGGGGGAAGCGGGAGGAAATAAAGCAAGTACCGATGGAAACAATTGGCGTTATAATGTACCCCCTATGGATACAAAAAAAAAAAACTCAAGTGAAATCTCACGCTGAATCCAAGAGCTAGCAATAGACGGACAGTAGTCAAGATAGTCTTTGAGGTAGTGTCGAGAATCATTGGTAAGGACCTGGGATGATATGACATCAGAAGAAGGGTATGGACTTTGTAACAACGATGCGACCGCAACAGTTGAGTACATCAAAGAAAGGTGCAATAAGGTTTGAAAAAAAAAAAAAAACTACAGAGGTGAAACTAGTATCGAAAAATTGAGAATAAAAGCCGTAGTTAAGCCTTGACATCAAGCGCAAAGGAGAAAGAGGAGCATGTAGGGTCGTATAAAGACTAACGCGGCAGCGTTAAGGTATTTTCTGGGATTAGGCGTCCACATACACTTGCGTAAAAGCACAATAAGATATGTGATAGAAGGGCTATGAGCAAAGTTGAGTAAGGAAGCTGTGGAGGAGAGTGAAAGAAAATAATAATAGAGAAACGACACAAGGGATGTGTCTAAGGCATGGCCAGCTAGAGTAAAGGAAGTTATGAAATGATTCAACCGAAACGATCGGAACAAGCG
The DNA here is from genome assembly GCF_029784015.1 of Lycium ferocissimum. Lineage (NCBI taxonomy): Eukaryota > Viridiplantae > Streptophyta > Magnoliopsida > Solanales > Solanaceae > Lycium > Lycium ferocissimum. Next base: position 63,763 of record NW_026725788.1, read on the forward strand.
AGGTTACTGATTACGAAGTGACATAAGATTATGGTATAAGGAGACCCTAGGGTTATGTGATAGCCAACCCCAAAGATTTAGATCAAGAAGTAAAGGCAAGTGATAGTGCGAGGAAATTTAATGGGAAGTCAGAAAGTGACACATGATGTTGAAAATTTCAGAGTACGGGCTATAATAACAGAGTAAAAAGGGGTACTGGAGCTCAAAATGTTTCCCTCTGGGAAGTTTCATTTCACTCGTAGGACCTGTGAAAGGTCTACAGTTTACCAGAAGCCTGCAGCACTCCAGGAATGTTAGAGTATAATAAACCGATGGGAGACGTCTGTGTGTTACGAGATTGTGATTAAGGATAGGGAAGTGAAGTGAAATGAGCGATACGTTATTTTAAGGGAGTATCAACCGAAAAGAAAGAGTCGAATCGTAACTAGGTGCACCATGAGTACAGGCCTGAATCAATCTACGACGGTATAACTGAGCAACATTTAGATCAGGGAGACGATAACGCTCCAGCAGAACAGCTCGAAATACAGTTGATAATCAACTACGGGATAACTGGAAAGTTAAAGACAAAGGCATATAATTAATACCTCGGGAAGCAATGGAAAAGGAAGATATTATGAGAACAGCTACGTAAGGACCTGGAGTGCGATTATAAAGGATTAAAACGAGTAGACAATCAGGAGAGGTATGTGAAGGACATAGTTAACTAAGAGGATACTTGAGGAAGTATTGGAAGTCCAGAATTAGATCAACATTCGAGGACGAATGTCCTAAAGGGGGGAAGAATGTTATGTCCCGTATCTTTACATTGGGACATTATAAAGCTAAGTGCGACAAGTTACAGACAAAGCGGTTTTAGGGTTCCCGGTGAGGGTTTTCACCTCCCGATTTTGTTTCTATGCACAAGTTGCCTATAGATTTCATGTGGTATGGAAAGATTATTGGAGATTAAGGATTAATTAACCATAAGTGGGTTTATTAAGTGAGATTGGGAACAAAAATCTGCCCATTACTTTAAGCCATGTTTGGCCGTGCATAGTAGTGCAATGGTCAAGGATTCTTGACCAAAATATTTGAGTGGGACACTTGTCCAACACTTGCAATGCATATATAAGGTAAAAATCTGGTTCATTCCACATTTCACAATTCATTCTACACATTACAAGTTAGAGAAATATAGTGATAGAGAGGGAAGCTCTCGGCTACAAGTCAAGCCGAGAGTGAGGTGTTCCAAACTGCTCCAAAAATCTAGTTTCTCCATCAAATTAACTCCTCATCAAGTGCATATGAATGTGCAGTAGTTGTTTGAAAGAGGCAAGGAAGTGTAGCAAGCCAAAAACATTGAGATTCGGCCAAGATTGAAGAGCAAGATTGAAGGTAAGGATGATCATTTTTTCTTTCTCTCCATGTGTTGTGTGATGGTTTGAATATATAGATGGTGATTGCTATTGTTGGATTGTTGTGTGGTTGAAGTTGAGATAGCCGTGAGCTTAGGTGAAGCCATGCTTGGTTTTATTTTGCATGTATTGTGGATGAATTGAATGTATATCAATATATGAAAATGAACAAGAATTGTAAGTTGTCGTATGGTCGTGCATGTTGGTATTGGGCTGTTTTTCTTGAATTTGAAATGAGCCGTGTGTTATAAGCTTATAGGAAAGAATGCTTAATCTTCTTGTACATTTATTGAGAACGGATTGAATGTGTTGTAGTATGAACAAATGGATGAAAATCATGGAGTTGTTGTGGTGGTGTTGAAGCCGTGTAGGGGACTGTTTTAGGAGAAGTTATGGACTGTTTTGTGTCATGTTTTAATTGTTATTGTTATGGACATTGTGGTATATTGTATGCCTTGTGTATATGTGAATTTAGGGAAAAAGGAATGATTTAAGTGGAAGTATAGAAACAGTCCAAAACCGTGGACCGTTTTTGGTAAAAAGAAGGGATTAACTTGTCTTGAATATTGTTTTGATTGTTGTAATTTCTATAAATTTGGAGTTCAAGTTGTTGTGGGCTGTTGTAGGAGTTAAGATGTTGCCAATATGATTTCTTGTGATTATACAAACATTGTTGCTAGACATCTTGTTGGCGGTTGGATGAAGTTGGAAGTCGCGAGTTATATAGTATAATGGTCTGATGTTTTGAGTAATGTACGGCTGTCCTTAATTCCCTCGTAATCTAATCGTAGTTTTGATATATCGTTATAGGATAAGGTACTCTTTTGGGCAGCAAGTACGAGTTATAATACGACTAAACGCTAAAGGTACGCAAAGCCTATTCCTTCCTTCTTTTGGCATGTCCTAGACGTGAGTAAGATATAATCTCGAGCCTCGGGGTGACTCCACTCTCTAATTGCTAGTATGACATGTGACTGTTATTCGTCCGTAATGTTGAAAATGTTGATATAAGGGAACTATGATCTCGTTATTTATTACATGATGGATTGGTATGTGATGCATAGGAGTTCTTATTCTTAAAAGGAATTGCATAAGTATGCTTAATTTTCATAAAATGTAATATGCTAATGTCCGAGAACCGATTTGGGTTACTATTCATTCGAGTCTCAAAAATGTTTTATATATTTATGTGGTTGCTTATGACTCGCTCGTGCTACCGCTATATCCTTCACCGAGTCCCGGGCCGGGTATGTTCTCGTGCGCACAACTATTGTACTATTCACCGAGTCCCTCACTGTAGGGCCGGGACACGTTATATATATATATATATATATATGATGATGATGATGATATGTATATGATGATTTGGAGATGGAGGCCGAGGGAGGGCATACATTCCTTATTACCGAGTCCTGCATCGAAGGGCCGGGACACGTATATGCTTATGTTTATGATGTTATGATTATAATTACCGAGTCCCTCACTGTAGAGCGGGACACGTTATATATGTGATATACAGAATGATTATGCAACTTGATTATGAAATACTATAGTGATATTGATATGAGAGCGATACAGATGAAATATGTTCAAAGGCAAGTTTATGAAATTCTGTTGTTGCATTGAATCCTGTTCACCTTGTCTCAGATATGATTCCATTTACTATGTTTCATGCTTTACATACTCAGTACATATTCCCACCGACCCCCCTTTCTTAGGGGGGGGGGGCCGCGCGTTCATGCCCGCAGTGCGGACGCGCGTTTCGGGGATCCGCCGGTCAGAGATCCATCCAGCTGTTTCAGAGTGCTCCTTTGTTCCGGAGCATAGTTTCGCGGTATAACCATTTTGCTATGTACATATGTTGTCGTTCAGGGTACGACGGGGCCCTGTCCCGTCATATGATGTCACTGTCACTCTTAGAGGTCTGTGGTCACAAGTGTGGGGTCTATGTGTGGTTGTTGTTTTGTTATACGGTTATGACTTGTGTTGGGGCGTACCCATTTGTAGTGGAAGCCTTGTCGGCTTGCGTAGCTAAATATGTTATCATGGCGGTCGTGTATGAAGGTAGCCTCCTCGGCGTGTGTTTTGATTGGGACGTTCCTCTATATATATATATGACACCTTGCCGCTTTTTGCGCGATATTAACTGTTATAGGCTATAACTCTTCAGGAGATAGGTAGCTTCGACTTGCATATGTTTTGCCCTTATACTTATATCAGCTCATTCATGCTAGTAGCATATGACGATAGATAACAAGTGTATACGAGTGTCCAGTTCGGGCACTAGTCATGGCCTACGGGGTTGGGTCGTGACATTATGAGCCATTGGTTAAATTGAATTGAAATTCTTGGCATGTTAGGAGTATAATCTTGTTGTGGATGTTATAGATGATGTTGAGGAAATATTGTATGTAAGCATATAGGGTGTTATGTTGTAGCCATTGTTATGAATGATCAGGAAAAGGAGTTTTGGGATTAGATGATGCTTAACTTGAATGAAACCTCTTGATTTTGGTATTGTTGATAATGTCATTATTGATTGGCAGTTGTTTTGGAATTTGGTAGAAGTAAATGAAATAAGGGAAATGCTGCCCAATTTTCGCTAGCTTACGAATTATATTCGTTTGAACTTAAGGGTGCCTTTGAAGCCTAACCTTGGTATGAACCCTCTTAAATGTAGATTTCTCGGGCTTTGGAGGTGAACGTTAAGTAGTTAAGAAGATATGAAGGCATGTAAGGCTAACCCTTCTTTCTTAAGGCATGATCCCATTGATGTATACCTTCATGTGAAATCCATAGTATCTTCCACGATGATTTC
>NW_026725789.1:0-88917 GCF_029784015.1 Lycium ferocissimum
AAGGTGAGTAGATGAACGGCAAAGGGACCAGAATGTTGGAATAAAAGTGCCGCCCAATTGAGATTAGAAAATGCGGACATAGGGAATAGTATAATTGGGTAATAGTATAAGTACACCCCTCAAAGGGGGCAAGCGGATGCGAGAGATGCAAGTGCAAGATGGAGACAATCAACACTACGATATATTTGATACGGATGCTCGGGCTACAGATAAGATTCCTTGCCGAGACAGGTTAGCAAGATCCAAAAGCTAGCAATAAAGAGGTAGAAGTTAAGATGGTAAATGAGATAGTGTTGGGAATCATTTGCCAAGGCCGTGTATGATATGACATTGGAAGGAGGATGCTTAAAAAAGGAGACAATACGACAAGGGAATGATAACGAGTAACTTACAGGGACATTGTGAAAGACAACACTGCTATGCTGGATTAGAGGCTAAGATGGAATATACGTTGTACAAGTCGTACAAGAGTAGTTATGTTACCTATGAATATTTATATGATAGGGATGAGACCAAGCGAATATCTAAAGAGAAAAGTTGGGATTCAGTAATAACAATGTTATATCCCGTATTTCGTACATCGGGACAATCCGAGTTAACCATGATAAGTTAAGGACAAGACTATTCCGGGAGGCGAAGTAGAGACTTTTAACTACGACTTTATTTTAAGACATAAGTTGCTTATGATTTTAATGGCATGGAATATTAAGGAAAAATTTGCGGTTAAAAGTTAATATTGGAAAGTTAAAATCCATGAAATAAAAAAATGGCCAAGTGGCCGGCCACATGGGTGTGGGCCATGGGCCACATGGATGTTTTATATATGTGATTAGAAGATGAATAATTAAATCATCTTCATCATTCTCACCATTATAAAATTCAAGAAACTTGGAGAGAAAAGAAAGAAGGCCATTCGGCCATGGTGGTCAAAAAATTAAAGCCCAAAAATAGTGATAAAAAAAAAAATTTTCTTCTAGTATTCCAACCAATTGGAAGGTCCTTATTAACGTGCTTAAAAATTGACAATCATGTTGTTGCTTCATAATTTAAACTCACGTTGACAGTATTATATTTCATATTTGTGTACGTCGGATTATTCGCAAGCTGAGGTGAGGCCCACACATTGAGATTTTTTTGGGACATGAGACAATTTATATGAATCACATATGTGAATTTAAACATAACTCAAGAAGAACCCTTGAGCCAAATCAAAGTGGAAGTCCTCCAAACAAATATTTTTAAGTAACGTTTTCGGGTGCTCTGACTTCGAGGGGCAGAAACGGTATTATAAGTTTAGAATTTGGAAAAACACCAAAGATAGAAGTTGTAGATAATTGAATTATATTTTCAACCATAGGTCGTGGACCCACAGGTTACATCGGGATAAGGAGATATGGACGTTTTTAGACGGAAAGGTCAGTGGGCTAGGCCCAAACCGGGCCCAATCGGGTTAGGCCCATGACCCATGCCTATTTAAGTGAAATTTCAGCCCTTTCCTCTCATTTTTCAGACCAAGAACACCAGAAAATTCTGGAAAGAGAGAGAGAAGAGCCTTGGAGAGAAGAAAAATCAATTTTGACCGAATTCTGAGCCCCGAATTCCGAAGCCCATGAAGAGAAAAGTGTTGTATGCTGCTTTGTCTTCAATTTGAGCTAAAAATAAACCAAGGAGAAGAGTGATAACGTGGGGGCTGCATGATTAAGGTATGAATACGGTTCCTTTTCATTGTTAACAAGTTTATTTAGAATTTTAACGGATTAGCACGGAGGGAATAGCTGATAAATTCGTTTGTTGGTGTTGTGAATTATGGAAGGAGATTTGAAGAGAATTTTGGATGAAAATAAATGTATTTAACTTGTAAAATGTGAAGGCTGTTGTTATTGATGTTGTTCATATGAATTCCGACTCCTTTACGGAAATAAAATTATTAAATAGTTATATCGCAAATTTGGTTGGTTGAGAAATTTAGAAAACAGTGTGCGGGCTGTTTTATGGCATACGTCGGTATTGGAAATAATGTTAATACTATTGGTATTGTTGTTGATGTTGTTGGTTACTGAATTGAGAATTCGGGCTAGGCATATAAACAGGGGAAATGCTGCCCAAATTTCTGTAGAATTAAGTGCCAGCCTGGGATTGAATTCCTAAGTGCCTGTAGCTAATGTTAGTATTTAATGATGTTGTTGTAGATTTTGGGAAGCCGAGACTTAGTTTGGATTAGCTTAGGGTGCGGACAAGGTATGTAAAGCTTACTCCTTCCTTCTTTTGGCATGTCTTAGACGTAAGTAAGATATGACATGATATGTGCCTTCGGATTAACTCCATTCTTAAGTTCCGAGCATGTTTACGATTCTTATTTGCTTCTTAATGTTGGCATTCTTAATGTAGTAGAATTATGGACCTTGCGTCTTTTGTATGATTGGATTTCAAATGTTGTAAAAGAGTTTTGCTCCAAAAGGATTTTTATGTTGAAAAATGTCCGTAACTTTCTTAGACGGAACCGGATTGCTTTGATATGTCCGCAAATGATCCTATAATGTATAATGACTCTAACTTTCATGGGCGGGCCCGGATTGGTTGATGCATATCCGTGGTCCCCAAGATTTTCTTTTGTATAGTCCTAACGACTTTTTTTTTTAAAGAACTTAACATGATTACCGTTTTAACTCTCGAGCGTTGACTACTTACGTATCCATTGAGTCTGTGATGATGATTTATATGCATATGGTTTCTCACTACTCTGCTCGTGCAAAGCTCAGTATGTCTTTCACCGAGTCCCGGGCCGGGTACGTATTCGTGCACACTCCACTGCATTGTTCACTGAGTCCCTCACTAGAGGGCCGGGTACGGTATATATATATGATGATATGATTATGTGATGACATGATGATGTGATGATGTGGGGACGGCGGCCAGGATGGCATATGATGATTCTATTCACCGAGTCCCTCACTAGAGGGCCGGGTATGTTATATATATATATATATATGATGACATGATGCATATAATGACATGATGCTATGATGATTACTTCACCGAGTCCCTCATTAGAGGGCCGGGTACGGTATATATATATATATGTAGATGTATATGATGATTTTACTTACCGCGTCCCTCACTAGAGGGCCGGGGCACGTTATATCTATACATATGTACAAGATGATTTTCTAATTATGTTTCTCTGTTTCATAATGAATTTGATATGATATTGACACGCATGATTTATGTTTCAAGGCAAACCTCATGATTTTCCTACACTTCTTATCTCGGTATGATTACGTCGTGTTTCATGCTTTACATGCTCGGTACATATTCCGTACCGACCCCCTTTCTTCGGGGTGCATTTCATGCCACGCGGTGTATACGCAGATGAGTAGAAGATGTTCCGGCTGGATTGGCGAGCCCCATTTCTTCCCGGAGTCTTTGCCGAGTCGAGTATATCGTGTTGTGGTATCTTGGGTTATGTTAGAGACTTTGCGAGCAGTCGAGTGTATGATATGTCGATTTTGTAAATGGCTATGTAAGCCGATGTGTCATTATGCATTTTGTTGCAGATTTCATATGTTTACCAATTTTACCTGATTATGTTGTTCTTGAAAAACTTTCTTTATGCATTCCTTTCATGATATAAGGGCCCAGTAAGATTATGTGTATCACGAGAATCAGCGGGTTCGCTCGGCCCTAAGTAAGGTCGGGTGCCCATCATGCCCTATCGAAAATTAGGGTGTGACAAATTGGTATCAGAGCCAGGTTCGTCCTAGGGGTTGTCTGCAAAGTCGTGTCCAGTAGAGTCCTGTTTATGGTGTGAAGCGCGCCACATTTATAAACGGGAGGCTACGGGGCATCTTGGATGGTTACTCTTCTTTCACATCTTAGATCGTGCCATAGAGTCAAGTCATAGGAAATGAGATTCCTTACCCTGACCTTTGATTTCAGCAGAAGAATGGCATCGACTGAAGAAAGTGATTAGCGATATTGGAAATTACAAAGCACACAGGTAAGCAAAGGCATGAAAGGTATATGTCGGGTAAGGTATTGAAGTATGATCGAAATGTAAAGTTGAACACTAAAAAGGAAAGTAAACAGGAAAGTGTAACAGGTGCAGTTTGAGTGGGGCATACGAGGTATGTTTATCATTTTTGTACTGTTGTTGATATTGGAAGCCCTGTGAGGCTGTGATATGATATGATATGCATATATGTATGTTGGCCCTGTGAGGCACCTCATTGGTATTTCGTGTGTTTTGAGATAGTAAGAAATGTAGAGGAAACTCGTCGAAATTTTTCCAAAAATAAAAAGAGAATGAGATATAGGTTTGTAATACGACTTGAAAGGTCGTGCCGATAGTAATGGTGAGATCTGGCTAAGCTACGAGTATGGCTGACATCGAAAAAGAATTTAAGTACTAAATTGAGGATAAGAATAATTAGAAGGTCGATATCGATATGACAAAAGAAATTGGAAAGGGCTTGTAATGCTAAGAGATGATTTAGAAAAGGCTGGCAAACCTTGATTGAGAGTTATTTAAGGTACTGACTGGATTGATAAGCAGGGATGAATTATGACGAGCTTATGATTAAAATAAGTAATAGTATGATTAAGACAAGGGTACAGAGGGAAAGAAGTGTGACGGGTATGAGTGTGTTGATAGGACAGCCTGTGAGATATTAAGGATAAGTTTGACCAGAAAGGGTGAGAAGTTAGGAAGTGTTACACTATGGGATCGAATACGAACAGGACATAATAAGGATTGTTACGAAAATGAGTAAAGCCTGGTGAGAAAGTGGCCAAAGCTATGATGTGATCTATGTAGCTAGAGTGTAAAGGTAAGTGTGAAACGGAAAAGCGAGCTATAGAACGAATAAGGAAGGCTTATTAAGTTTTGTATGGGAAGTTAGAATAGAGGGCATATGGTCACGGAAATGACGGCGAGTGTAAGAAAAGAAAGGGAAATTGGAAGAAGGAAATAAGAAGAAAGCGAGATAACAGTGTAGTAATAGGTCATGACATGTGTAGCCAAGGATACGAGTACTATAAGTGACGGACTGTGAAAGACTCGGTTACAGAGAGGATGAGGAACGAGGTAAAAGGAGAGCAGAAATCCAAAGGCCGATAACCAAGTATTTATAAGTAATGGCGATCAAGGTGTGTTCATCACCATTGGGAACCTGGAAGTCTAAGACGGAAGATAGTTGTACCCACAAGTGAAAAGTGAATATTTAGGATTGAAAGAGGGCTAAAATAGTAATTGTGTTATGGGAGCGTTCGGAAATCTGTTAAGACTTCAATTTACTCCGGATTATGCAATGGAGGTCGTGCGGTGAGGTAGATGCGATCATACTAGTATTAAGGTATCGTATTTCACCGGAGTTCCAAGGTTAAGCGTGCTGGGGTGAGAGAAATTTCAGGATGGGTGACCCCCTGGGAAGTTTACTAAAAATCCTATAAAGTCACCCACAGGAGAGCCAAATGGGAAGCTAGAGTAGTCTAAGGGGAACTAGAATATATAGAGTGGGCGGAAACCTTAAGAGGTCACGCAGGTCGAGGCGGACTAAATCGGTGAAAAGAAAGAAGGTGCGTTACAGCTGTAGAATTAGGGTGAGTTTGAATAGCGTTTGGGAATGTTTTGTAAGCAAGATAGTAGTAATTATGTTTATATAGGTATACACATGATATCCCGTATATGGCTATATCGGCGGATATGTGTATTCCTACGAATCAACGCAATGTATATGGAAGGCATAAATCGGACAGGGTCACGTAGTTCAAGTGAAAAGAAAAATGAATGGCACAAATGTTACAGGGCAAGCTGATGCTATTTTCGCTACAGGTTAAGCTTGGGAATTACTAACACAATGATACTTGGAAAAGAAAGAAAGTGCCGCCTAATTAAGATTGAAAAATGCGGACACAGGGCAAAATATAATCAGGCAATAACAAAAGTACGCCCCTAAAGGGGGGAAGCGGGTGCGAGAAATGCAAGTGCCAGATAGAGACAATCAACACTACAAAATATTGGATACGGATACTCGGGCTACAGGTAGGATTCCTTGCTGAGACAAGTTAGTAAGATCCAAAAGCTATAAAAAGGGGTAGAAGCTAGGATGGTAATTGAGATAGTGCTGAGAATTAATTGTAGAGATCTTGAATGATATGACATCGGAAAGTGGAGGCTTAAAGGAGAATACGACAAGAGAGAGCGATAACGAGTAACTTACCGAGGCATTGTGAAAGGTAACACTGCGGTGCTAGATTAGAGGCTAAGATGTGGGCAATAGGGTTGTTCGTTAATGGTACTGCGACCTAAGAGTAGTAAGGGAGAAAAATAGAAAACCTCCTATAACGGAAATGAGAGCATCAGAGGAGTGAATAAAGGAAAGGAAAAGAGTAGGACAGGATAGGCTACAAGCGAATGTTAGGACGGAAGGAAGATGTGGGGCAGAGTGAACCAGGAGAAAGGAAGATCGTGACTGAGAATGAGTGTACTCTATACAAAGGGTACAAGAATAGTTATGTAACCTACGAATATTTGTATGTTAAGAATGAGAACAAGCGAATATCTAATGAGAAAAGTTTGGATTCAGTAATAACAATACGGTGATCTTATTCTGGGTGCATTAAGGAAAGATGTAAAGAAGGTTTGAGCTAAACTACCGAGATGGAAGTAGTACTGAGGACGAACAGGACATGGCTATGGTTGAACCAAAGATCTATTCCGGTGCCGGTTGTAAGAGCAAAGAGGCGGAGACAAAGTAAAACATAAGGATTAGTAAAGCCACGCTAAGGTATTTTTGGGCTAACTTGAGCACCTTCGCATATTTTTGTAAAGATTGCAACATAATGTGTGACCGGAAGGTTGCGGGCAAGATCTGAGCAAAGGGACGGTAGCAGAGTTTGAATTAAAGATAAAGGAATGATACGAGACAATGTGCACAGAGTGATACAAGCCGAGTAAAGGAGGATTATAAGATGATTTAAGCAAGATGGTCAAGCTAGTGGTTACTAAAAGAGGGTGAATTTATACGTCAAATTTTTTTCGAAATTATATTAGCGATGATAGTTAAAGCGAGGGGACGACTATTAGCAACTCGGGGGGGACGACGAAACCATATGATGACAATCGGTGTCGACACTTAGAATCTCAGATTGGCAAGTGAGTATGCTTAAAGATATCACCCATGAAAAGTGTAATAAGATTCAACAAGGAGGGGAAGTTTAACTCGAGATATATATTGGGCCTTATTACAATGTTCGCAAGGTAAGGAGGTTGCGTACTAAAGACGTGGCTTTGGTTAAGATATTGTGGCGGAATAATAATAGGAAGGAGATGACTTGAGAAGCTGAAGAGAAAATGAAGGAGAAATGTAATCAGTAGATGGGACTGCATACTATGGTAATAAAGGAACCCCCCCCCCCCCCCCGAGATCCTTATGAGACTTTATGAGATTAGTTGAACATTCGAGGACGAATGTTCTAAAGGGGGGAAGGATGTTATATCCCGTATTTCGTACATCGGGACAATCCGAGTTAACCATGATAAGTTAAGGACAAGACTATTCCGGAGGCGAAGTAGAGACTTTTAACTACGACTTTGTTTTAAGACATAAGTTTCTTATGATTTTAATGGCATGGAATATTAAGGAAAAATTTGGGGTTAAAAGTGAATATTGGAAAGTTAAAATCCATGAAATAAAAAAATGGCCAAGTGGCCGGCCACATGGGTGTGGGCCATGGGCCACATGGATGTTTTATATATGTGATTAGAAGATGACTAATTAAATCATGTTCATCATTCTCACCCTTAGAAAATTCAAGAAACTTGGAGAGAAAAGAAAGAAGGCCATTCGGCCATGGTGGTCAAAAAATTAAAGCCCAAAAATAGTGATAAAAAAAAAATTTATAGTATTCCAACCAATTGGAAGGTCCTTATTAACGTGCTTAAAAATTGACAATCATGTTGTTGCTTCATAATTTAAACTCACGTTGACAGTACTATATTTCGTATTTGTGTACGTCGGATTATTCGCAAGCTGAGGTGGGGCCCACACATTGAGATTTTTTTGGGACATGCGACAATTTATATGAATCACATATGTGAAGTTAAACATAACTCAAGAAGGACCCTTGAGCCAAAACAAAGTGGAAGTCCTCCAAACAAATATTTTTAAGTAACATTTTCAGGTGCTCTGACTTCGAGGGGCATAAACGGTATTATAAGTTTAGAATTTCAAAAAACACCAAAGATAGAAGTTGTAGATAATTGAATTATATTTCCAACCACAGGTCGTGGGACCACAGGTGACATAGGGATAAGGAGATATGGACGTTTTAAGACGGAAAGGTCAGTGGGCTAGGCCCAAACCGGGCCCAATCGGGTTAGGCCCATGACCCATGCCTATTTAAGTGAAATTTCAGCCCTTTCCTCTCATTTTCCAGACCAAGAACACCAGAAAATTCTGGAAAGAGAGAGAGAAGAGCCTTGGAGAGAAGAAAAACCAATTTTGACCGAATTCTGAGCCCCGAATTCCGAAGCCCATGAAGAGAAAAGTGTTGTACGCTGCGTTGTCTTCAATTTGAGCTAAAAATCAACCAAGGAGAAGAGTGATAACGTGGGGGCTATATGATTAAGTTATGAATATGGTTCCTTTTCATTGTTAACGAGTTTATTTAGAATTTTAACGGATTAGCACGGAGGGAATAGCTTTGATAAATTCGTTTGTTGGTGTTGTGAATTATGGAAGGAGATTTGAAGAGAATTTTGGATGAAAATAAATGTATTTAACTTGTAAAATGTGAAGGCTTTTTGTTATTGATGTTGTTCATATGAATTCCAACTCCTTTACGGAAATAAAATTATTAAATAGTTATATCGAAAATTTGGTTGGTTGAGAAATTTAGAAAACAATGTGCGGGCTGTTTTATGGCATACGTCGGTATTGGAAATGATGTTAATACTATTGGTATTGTTGTTGATGTTGTTGGTTACTTAATTGAGAATTCGGGCTAGGCATATAAACGGGGAAAATCTTTGCCCAAATTTCGTAGAATTAAGTGCCCGGCCTGGATTGAATTCCTAAGTGCACTATAGCTAATGTTAGTATTTAATGATGTTGTTGTAGATTTTGGGAAGCCGAGACTTAGTTTGGATTAGCTTAGGGAGCGGACAAGGTATGTAAAGCTTACTCCTTCCTTCTTTTGGCATGTCTTAGACGTAAGTAAGATATGACATGATATGTGCCTTGGGATTATCTCCATTCTTAAGTTCCGAGCATGTTTACGATTCGTATTTACTTCTTAATGTTGGCATTCTTAATGTAGTAGAATTATGGACCTTACGTCTTTTGTATGATTGGATTTCAAATGTTGTAAAAGAGTTTTGCTCCAAAAGGATTTTTATGTTGAAAAATGTCCGTAACTTTCTTAGACGGAACCGGATTGCTTTGATAAGTCCGCAAATGATCCTATAACGTATAATGACTCTAACTTTCATGGGCGGGCCCGGATTGGTTGATGCATATCCGTGGTCCTCGAGATTTTCTTTTGTATAGTCCTAACTACTTTTTTTTTTAAAGAACTTAACATGATTACCGTTTTAACTCTCGAGCGTCGACTACTTACGTATCCATTGAGTCTGTGATGATGATTTATGTGCATATGGTTTCTCACTACTCTGCTCGTGCAAAGCTCAATATGTCTTTCACCGAGTCCCGGGCCGGGTACGTATTCGTGCACACTCTACTGCATTGTTCACCGAGTCCCTCACTAAAGGACCGGGTACGGTATATATATATAATGATATGATGATGTGATGATGTAGGGACGGCGGCCGGGATGACATATGATGATTCTATTCACCGAGTCCCTCACTAGAGGGTCGGGTACGATATATATATATATATATATATATATATATATATATATATATATATATATATATATATATATATGATGATGATGACATGATGCATTTAATGACATGATGCTATGATGATTACTTCACCGAGTCCCTCACTAGAGGGTCGGATATATATATATATATATATATATATATATATATATATATATATATATATATATATGTATATATGATGATTTTACTTACCGCGTCCCTCACTAGAGGGCGGGGCACGTTATATCTATACATATGTACAAGATGATTTTCTAATTATGTTTCTCTGTTTCATAATGAATGATATGATATTGACACGCATGGTTTATGTTTCAAGGCAAACCTCATGATTTTCCAATACTTCTTATCTCAGTATGATTCGTTTCTTGTGTTTGATGCTTTACATGCTCGGTACATATTCCGCATCGAACCCTTTCTTCGGGTGCGTTTCATGCCACGCGGTGTATGCGGATGAGTAGAAGATGTTCCAGCTGGATTGGCGAGCCCCATATCTTCCCGGAGTGCTGCCGAGTCAGAGTATCTGTGTTGTGGTATCTTGGGTTATGTTAGAGACTTTGTAGACAGAGTCGAGTGTACGATATGTCAGTTTTGTAAACGGCTATGTAAGCCGATGTGTCATTATGCATTTTGTTGTAGATTTCATATGTTTACCGATTTTACCTGATTTGAGGAAGATGAATAGTATGTTGTTCTTGAAAAACTTTCTTTATGCATTCCTTTCATGATATAAGGGCCTAGTAAGATTATGTGTATCACGAGAATCAGCGGGTTCGCTCGGCCCTAAGTAAGGGTCGGGTGCCCATCATGCCCTATCGAAAATTAGGGTGTGACAAACAATATAGTTATGAGATTTCGGGTACATTAAGGGAAGATGTAAAGATGGTTTAAGCTAAATTACCGAGATAGAATTAGTAATGAGGACAAGCAGGACATGGCTATGGTTGGACCAAAGATCTATTCTGATACCGGTTGTAAGAGAAGAGAGGCGAAGACAAAGTAAAATATAAGGATTAGCGAAGCCGCGCTAAGGTATTTTTAGGCTAATTTAAGCACCTTCACATATTCTCGTAAAGATTGCAACATAATGTGCGACCAGAAGGTTGAGAGCAAGATCTGAGCAAAGGGATGGTAGAAGAATTCGAACTAAAGATAAAGAAATGACACAAGGCAATGTGCCTAGAATGTTACAGGTTGAGTAAAGCGGATTATAAAATGATTTAAGCAAGATGATTAGAACTAGCGGGCTATCAGCAGCTCAGAGACGACAGAAATCATATGACGACAATCAGCGTGGACACTTAGAATTCCAGATTGGCGAGTGTCTATGCTTGAAGATATCACCCATGAAAGGTGTAATGATATTCGACAAGAAGGAGAAGTTTGACCCGAGATATATTGGACCTTATTACATTGTTCGTAAGGTAAGAAGGTCACGTACTAAAGACATGGCTTTTGTTAAGGTACTGTGGCGGAATAATGACAGGAAAGAGGTAACCTGGGAAGCGGAAGAGGAAATGAAGAACAAATATCCCTACTTGTTCCCTATGCCTATAGGTGATCCAAATTCCTAAATTGGTTATGTGGACTGATGAATAAACTGCATGTGATAGCTACAAAAGGAACTTCCCCCGAAGTGCTCGTAAGACCCCGTAAGATCAGTCTAACATTCGAGGACGAATGTTCTAAAGGGGGGAAGGATGTTATATCCCGTATTTTGTACATTGGGGCAATCTGAGCTAACTGCGATAAGTTAAGGACAAGGCTATTCCGGGGTGCGAGGTAGAGACTTTTAACCTCCGATATGGTTCTAAGGCATAAGTTACTTATGATTTTATTGGCATGAAATATTAAGGAAAATTTGGGGTTAAAAGTTAATTTTGGAAAGTAATTATTTCATGAAACAAAAGGGGCAAGTGGCCGGCCATGATGGTGTGGGCCATGGGCCACTTGGATGCTTAATATAAGTACATAAAAGATGATCAATTAGTCATATTTTTCATCTTCAACCCTTAGAAAATTGTAGAAGCTTGGAGAACACAAAGAAGAGGCCATTCGGCCATAGCAAGAAAATTTGAAGTCCAAGAATCTTCATCAAAAAAAATATTTTCTCCTAGCAATTCAACCAATTGGAGGGTCCTTATTAACGTGGAGTAGTTGTTGGAACAAACGAACATCCATTCTTGCAAGAACAAACCCTAGCTTAGTGGAAGAACTAAGCGGAAAAAGGTAAGGTTTAATCTTCCTTTACATGTGTTATGGATGATTTGTGTATGTTGTAGTGTGTAGAAATGAATGAAACTCATGAAATTATGGTGTTGATGTTGTGGCCGAATATGGGCTGATTTGGTGTAGGCATGTTGAACTAATTTTATGTAGTATTTTGGTTGTTGTTGTTGTGGATTCTATGATGATAATGAAAGCTTAATGATTCAAGTTGAAGTTGTAAGTGTCGTGGGCTGTTTTAGATGCCAAAGTGATTGTAATGTAACTTTTGTATTTGTGAGAATGATATTGTTAACGTGTGGATTGTTAGTATAGTTTATGAATTTGGAAGGAGGAGAATGCGTTGTTGTGTTCTTGTTGGGTTGGAGAGGTTTCGGGTGGAGTGATGTTCTAGTTGGATTGTTTTGAATATTGTGCAGATTGTTGGAAATGTTCTTAAATCTTGTTTGAATGATCTTGGATGAGTACTTGAACATGTGAGCGTTGATGTTGGCTTGAATGTAAGTAGTTGAACTGAACATAAATGGAATGTTGTCGAATTATGTAGAAAAGAGTTACTAATGTTAGAATGCGTTTTGAATCGATTGTTGATGTTGTTAGAATGATTGTTGGTATTGTTGTTGATGATTTGGCCGAGTTGAATTCTCGGGGTTGTTGAATTTATAGGGGAAATGCTGCCCAAATTTCTGTAGATAAAGTGCAAGTTTGGAATGGAATCCCTAAGTATTTATAGCTAATGTTTGGTATATAATGACGTTGTTGTAGATGGTGGGGAGCCCGAGACTTGAGTTTGGATTAGCTTAGGAAGCGGACGAGGTATGTAAAGCCTAACCTTTCTTTCTCTTGGCATGTCCTAGTTGTAAGTAGGCTATGATACGAGCCTCGGGGTAACTCTATTCCTACGATCCGAGCATGTCTACGATTTTATTCACCTCTTAATGTTGGCATTCTTGATGTAGTAGAATTGTGGTCCTTATGTCTTTGGTATGATTGGATTTTAATGTTGCATACAGAATTTTGTTCTTAAAGGATTCTACGTCTAAATATGTCCCTAACTTTCATAGACGGAACCGGATTGCCTTGATATGTTCGCGAATGATTCTATAACGCCTCATGCCCGTAACTTTCATGGGCGGGCTCGGATTGACTTGATACATGTCTACGATCCCTCGTATTTCTTTTAATGCAGCCCTAATGATATTTAGAACGGATTTGATATGACTATCGTTTGATACTCGAGCGTCGATTACTTACTTATCTGTTGAGTCTGTAATGATGATTTGTGTGCATATGGTTTCTCACTACTCCGCTCGTGCATACTGTTGTTACATCTTTCACCGAGTCCCGGGCCGGATATGTATTCGTGCACAGTTCACTGCATTGTTCAACGAGTCCCTCACTAGCGGGCCGGGTACGGTATATTTGATGATATGATCATGGCGCCAGCCCACAGGATGGGCCGAGTATGATATATATGATGGAGACATGATCTCATCCACCGAGTCCCTCATTAGAGGGCCGGGTACGGTAGATATATGATTACTCCACCGAGTCCCTCACTAGAGGGCCGGGTACGGTATATATATGTACGATGACATGATGATATGATGACATGATAATATGATGATTCTATTCACCGAGTCCCTCATTAGAGGGCCGGGTCGCAGTATATATATGATAATGACATGATGATACGATGATCTTATCTACCGAGTCCCTCATTAAAGGGCCGGGACACGTTATATATGCATATGTATAAGATGGTCATTCACTTATGTTTCTAAGTCCCATAATGGATTGGATATGATATGGACATGCATGATTTATGTTACAAAGGTAAGCCTTGTGGTTTTCTGGTTACTGTACTGGTATGATTTTCTACACTTTTTACTTCAGTACGATTCTGTTTACAGTATTCCATGCTTTACATACTCAATACATATTCCGTACTGACCCCTTTCTTCGGGGGCTGCGTTTCATGCCCGCAGGTACGGACGATCGATTTGGTGACCCGCCAGTCTAGGATACCGATTCTGCTACTTTGGAGCGCTCCCTTGTCCGGAGCCCACATTTTGGTACAGATTCCTTCGTTGTAGATATGTACGATTATTCAGGGGTACGGCGGGGCCCTGTCCCGTCATATGATTCTGTTGTTACTCTTAGAGGTCTGTAGACACATGTGTGGGTTGTGAATAGTTACTGTTCGGCTATGTCTGTGTGATTTATGTTTTGGGGCGGTCCCATCCGCAGTGGCAGCCTTGTCGGCTGCGTGTATATATATGTTTTCTTGAGATGTTGTGGTTATTGTGATAGCCTTGCCGGCTTATATGCGACATGTATACATATGTTTATATACGACAGTCTGAGACGACAAATGACCTGTGTATGTATATAAGTTGTTTGTATGCTGATTATGGTTAATAGGTGTGTACGGGTGTCCAGCTCGGGCACTAGTCATGGCCCATGGGGTTGGGTCGTGACAAGATCCTTGTCTCGTCTATCTACACCTGCAGGCATGAACGCAGCGTCCACAAGAAGGGACGTCAGTACGAACAATGTACTGAGTATGTAAGGCATGAATAGTAACATATTAAGAAATACCGAACATGGAAAAATTAATATAATGAACGTATGGGGATAAAGTAATATAAACAAGATCAACCTGTGCCTTTGAATGCCTTTTAAGGTGAATGTCGTGCATGCTTAGCTTTTTAAGAGTTTTTCCATACATATCCATACATATATAATATCTCGTCCGGTCATTAAGGCGCGATAATACATATATAGATACATATATTTATATACATATAGCATCTTACATGGTGTTATCTTACCCGGCCCTTTCGGGACTCGGTGTTATCTTACCCGCCCCTTTCGGGACACGGTGTTATCTTACCCGGCCTTTTCGGGACTCGGTGTTATCCCCAACTGATCAGTGGGATGCAATGCATACATACATACATATACATAAAAATACATAAATGAAATCAATATCATCATTAGCATTATCGTTATCACTATATCCTTCCTTAGAAGATCAACTATCTTAAGGTGAAGCCGACGATGTCATGGGAGTCTCGAGAATCATGAACTTAAATAGCATTAGAAATAGAATCGTCATCGCTATATCTCACCTCGAAATAACAAGAATTATGAGGCGAGATCAATCACAAAGAATAGTCTCAAAGATCATGAATAAGCTCAATAATATCTTAAGGATCATGAGATTCATAGGCTTCTAGCATTTGTGGAGGCAAGGATATTATGGATATGGTAGAAAGGTTTATAACAAGGAATCATGCCTTTAGAAAGAAAGGGTTTAGCCTTAACATACCTTCTTGGTCGCCTTAACTTTAACTACTCAGTGCTTGTCTTAGTCCTTCAAATAAATCTTTCTAGAATCTGCCGAAATTTCGGCAGCATCTCCCCTGTTTATATGCCTAGCCCAAAATAGTAATTCAGCAACCAACAACAACAACATCAATACCAACATTAATCTTAATATTCTCAACACGAAAATACTCCATAAACATCCCATATGGGGTTTATCCCATATTTCTACCAACAAAACTATTATACGGCTATTTGACAGTTTTATTTCTGTAAATAAACCAAAATAAACATTAATAATAGGAGATTCATACCATACACCTGATAATGTCTCCATATATTCACTTTTTTCGCCTTAAACTTGAACCACACGCGTCGCTATACGATTCTATATTCGCAACTATACGTTGCCTGAACCGAAATTCGGGAATTATCATTGATTTAGGCTTGAAATTTGGGTTTGGAAGTTGGAGAAATTTCTAGAGGGTTTTGGAATAATTTGGAAGAGGTTTTTGGCTGAAAAAGAGGGGGCAAGCCCCTTTTATATTAGTTCAAATTCGGGTCGGGTCACTGTCGCAGTACTGTAGCAATTACTGTAGCAGGCATTTCTGCTCGGTCAGCTGAACTTGTAACGTCCATAATTCTCTACTTCGATATCGTATCGACAAACAGTTTGTTGCGTTGGAAACTAGATTTGATGAAATTCATTTTAGGCTTTTAAAACACCTTAAAACTCTTAATATACTAGGAGATATACCCCTCCAAAGTTGACCCAAAATTCTATCTAAAATTCTGTCAGCTTTTTTCAAATTTTTGACAAATTTATTTTCTTCGATTTGCTTGGTCCCGGGGTTTCCCGTAGCTTATTATACGGACGTAAACTGCCATGACCATAGGATTACTTCGTATAATAACATACATCCTTGAAGGGAACTCCAGTATCCATACTTAGAACGTCCAACACTTATAAATTTCCCCGTACGAAACTACGGGGTGTAACATTAGTATGGCATGGAGAAGGTTCTAGAGCTCTCTTGAGGTGTGGAGGAAATGAGAAATCTGAAAAATAAGCACAAGGGTCGCCTATTTATAACTAGAACTAGAAGGTTCCAGTGAAACGGTTCGGCGAGCGGGTCGACGGCCCGTCGACTTGTCGACGGTCCGTCGACTTGTCGACGGTCTGTTGACTTGCTCTATCTCTGATTGCAAAAGCACCGGGATGGTGCACAGCGACGGTCCGTCGATGGTGACTGCTGTCTGCAGAATTTCCTGATTCAGTTCAGATTTCATCGATTCAATCCTTTCAGCTTCTAACTCCATAATTTGCGTAAAATACCTACTGATACATTTGTACATGGAGTACAACACTTTATATCCCCAACTCGAGCACGGGTCCACATTCTCAAGACATACTCGACTAGGAAATTATTAGTTCTACTATGACGAAGACGAGGGGTGTAACACGTATGCTATGCATAGGTCATAATATAACTGTTAGCGCTGTGGAACGTACAACCCGATCCATATACCATATGTTAGTACCGAGGAACGTACAGCCCGATTCATATATCATATGTTAATGCCGAGGAACGTACGGGTTGATCCATAGATCATCATCATAATCACTGTACATCAGCTGATCAGGTGGTAATGCATATATAACGCCTATCCCTTTCCCGATACCCCATATACTTATAATATACGCGTATACAACGCCTTCTGGTCATGGGTCAATATGCATATGTATAATGAATGCAATGCATAAGTATGATGAGTAACTAGAACTCTCGGAGTGATGTAAGGTCGTACTACCTCTGATAGACATCTTTTGAGCTAACATCATCAATATAAGAAATCTCAGTACCCAAGAACAAAAGGAACAATCATAAAAGGGTATAGGATCATCAAAGACTAAACTACTCCTGATGCTTCTAAGAGTAGATAGTATGGAAGCTCGTTCGTTCGTATAATAAGGATCATGCCAAAATGAAAGAAGGGACAGCCTTAACATACCTTGAAGCGTATCTAATCATCCAACTTCTACTTCTCAAACTCGTAAGTCTACAATAAAGATAACAAAGGCCACAATTAGACCATTTACATCACTTGCTATCCAATTCAAGTGCTAAAGGAACTTAACGAAATTTGGACAGTATCTCCTTCGTAAACTTACTAATCCCTCAATTTCCAATTCAACCCAAACATCAACCACAACAATATCAATACTTACATATTAAAATATAATCGAATCTATTCAAAATCATCCCTCAAAATAGCCCTTAATCCTAACTTTACCCTTATTCAACTTACCACTTTCATAACTATATTTCCTTTACTTAAAACCACTAAACAACTTGATAATCAACTTAAACACAAAGGCAGGAATCATCTACATACCTTGAAGGGACTAGAATACCAAGAATCAACTTCAACTTAAACTTCCAAGATCCACA
The DNA here is from genome assembly GCF_029784015.1 of Lycium ferocissimum. Classification (NCBI taxonomy): domain Eukaryota; kingdom Viridiplantae; phylum Streptophyta; class Magnoliopsida; order Solanales; family Solanaceae; genus Lycium; species Lycium ferocissimum. The sequence continues at coordinate 17,917 of NW_026725789.1, forward strand.
ACTTCAATGAAACCCTAGGAACAACCTTTTTCTTCACTAGCTCGAGTTTACGGGGCTCGGATCTTACTAAAACTCCTCTAATTTGATGGGAAAGTAGAGGGGAAATATGTTAGGGTTTTCTCTAGTGGGGGAGTGGAAAATAAGATACAAAATTGTGGGGCTACATATATATAGATGGATCACTAAAGTTCCAGCGGTGCGGGTCGACGGGTGGGTCGACGGCTCGTCGAAGTGTTGACAGCTCATCGATGTGCTCCATCGACTTGCCACCTGAGAATAAGAGACGGCGGCTAGTCAACGGCGTACAATGCCAGCTTATTGACGCGTCAATGGCCCGTTAAAGATGACTGATTTCTACAGCCTTCCCTGAGTCGCTCCGACTCACGTCAATTTAGTTCGTTTAACTTCTAATCCTATCGTATTGCAAAGAATGTATACTTATACCTTCGTACACGCGGGGTAAGGCACCTAATATTTCAAAGACTCGGGTACGAATCTCCATACTAAGGGTATTAATCACTAGAAAACCATAATCTCTCTCACGACGAAAATGAGAGGCGTCACATTCTCTAACCCCCCCCCCCCCCCACCACCCCAGAAACATTCTTTCTCGAATATTTATGCAAGTCATGAGTTATAAAAATTTTGACAGAGTCTCCCCTGTAAATATACCTATCTAACCTGGACACAATAACCCAAAACAATGCTACACAGGGCTACACAAAGCTATAACAACCATGGACTCACACGACCCAAAATAAAATAGCCATAAGCATATCACATACCTAAAGTCTGAACCTCCTCGGAAGATAAGAATAGATGTGGATATCTGGTCTTCATATCATTTTTTGCTTCCCATGTCATTTCTTCAACATTATTATTTCTCCAGAGCATTTTAACGGAAGCCACATCCTTAGTCTGTAATCGATGAACTTGTCTATCTAATATAGCCACTGGGGTTTCCTCATATGCCAACTGCTCAGTCACCTGGATATCATCTACCGGTACAATTATCGGGGGATCTCTTATGCACTTCCGGAGCATAGACTCATGGAATACAGGATGTATAGACTCCAACTCAAAAGGTAGTTCTAGCTCATATGCTACCTTACGCACTGTACGAATGATTCTATATGGCCCAATGTATCGAGGGCTCAACTTACCCTTCTTACCAAATCTCATCACTCTTTCATAGGTGAAACTTTCAGGAAGAACCAATCGCCTACCTCAAACTCTAACTTACGCCGCCGATTATCTGCATAGGATTTTTGCCGACTTTGCGCTGCCAGTAATCTTTCTTGAATCACTTTCACTTTGTCAACTGCTTGCTGTATTATGTCTGGGCCTGCTAACTAACTTTCTCCAACATCAAACCATCCTATAGGTGATCTATATCTCCGCCCGTATAAAGCCTCATAAGGAGCCATTTGGATATCAGAATGACAACTGTTATTATATGCAAACTCAATAAGAGGCAACTGATCTTCCCAGCTACCTCGGAAGTCAATCACACAAGCTCTTATCATATCGTCAAGTGTTTGTATAGTACATTCAGCTTGTCCATCTATCTGAGGATGAAATGCAGTACTAAGACTCACCTGAGTCCCCAACCCATTCTGAAAAGATCTCCAGAAGTTAGTTGTGAACTACACCCCTCTGTCAGAACTAATGGCTAAAGGAGCACCATGAAGTCATACAATCTCTCTAAGGTAGAGCTTCATATAGTCCTCAGCTGAATAAGTAGTTCTGACAGGCGGAAAGTAAGCTGACTTTATGAGCCTATCAACTATGACCCATATTGAATCATACTTCCGTTGAGTACGGGGCAAACCTGTAATAAAATCCATATTAATTTCCTCCCATTTTCATGACGGAATCTCCCTAGCCTTCAATAAACCTCCGGGCTTCTTGTGCTCTATCTTAACTTGCTGACAATTCGGACACTAAGGGACAAATTCTGCTATTTCTCTTTTGATACAATCCCACCAATAAACTTCCTTGATTTCATAGTACATTTTTGTTGTGCTCAGGTGAATAGAATAGTGGGAATAATGGGCTGACCTGGCGATGAAGCCCTGCAAAATTGGGATCGCATAATCTACCTCGATACCTGAGCACTCCACCCCCTGCAATCACAAAGGATGTCTTTTCTTTCTGAGGCGCCGCCTCTCAGTAATGAACTAAAATAGGGTCTTTGTACTGACGCGCCTTTATCTTTGCTGTCAAAGACGACATTGCGGTATCTTGACCTATAACTCCTGTATCACCTGAATATATCAATCGGACTCCAACATTAGCTAGTCGACAAACTTCACGGACTAATTCCTTCTTCTCTGGCTGCAAATATGACAGGCTACCCATGGATTTACGACTAAGGGCATCGGCTACTACATTAGCCTTTCAAGGATGGTACAGAATATCAACATCATAATCTTTCAAAGAACTCTAGCCATCACCTCTACCGTAAATTCAAGTCCTTCTGCTTAAAGATATACTGAAAGCTCTTGTGATCAGTATAAATATCCACATGAACACCGTATAAGTAGTGCCTCCACATTTTCAAGGCATGGATCACCGCAGCTAACTCGAGATCATGAGTTGGATAGTTCTTTTCGTGTTTCTTCAGCTGCCTAGAAGCATAGGTAACCTTATCTTTACATTAATACACAACCCAATCCAATACCTGAAGCATCACAATATATCACATAGCCATTGTCTCCCTTCGGAAGAGTCAAGATAGATGCGGAAGTCAACTTGTCCTTCAATATCTGAAAAATTCGCTCACATACATCCATCCACTGGACCATAGCTGATTTCTGAGTCAGCTTAGTCAATTGGGCTGAAAGAGAAGAAAATCCTTCCACAAACCTTCTATAATATCCTGCTAGACCTAAGAAACTATGTATCTCTGTTGGTGTCGTGGGCCTTGGCTAATTCTTTACAGCTTCAATCTTTTGAGTATCCACCCTAACACCTTTATCTGAAATAGTGTGACCAAGAAAAGCCACAGAGTTCAACCAAAACTCAGACTTGGAAAACTTTGCATATAATTCTCTATCTCGAAGAATTCTAAGCACTGCACACAGATCTGCTCAGCCCCTGACTATGAATAAACCAGAATATCATCTATAAACACAATTACGAACAGATGTAGAAAGCGTCTGAATACACGATTCATCAAATCCATGAATACAACTAGAGCATTAGTTAGCCCGAATGACATGACACGGAACTCATAGTGCCCATATCTAGTCCTGATTGTCGTCTTCAAAATGTCTTCTTCCTTCACCCTAACCTGATGATATCTCGATCTCAAATCTATCTTCGAGAAATATCTGGCACCCTGCAACTGGTCATATAATTCCTCAATCCTCGGGAGTGGATACTTATTCTTTATAGTCACTTTATTCAATTGCCTGTAATCAGTACACATTCGCAAAGAGCCATGCTTCTTTCATACAAATAATATTGGCGCTCCCCACGGTGATGTACTCGACCTAATAGAACCCTTCTCTAGTAAATCCCTCAATTGCTCCTTCAATTCTTTCAACTCCGCAGGTGCCATTCTATAAGGAGGAATAGATATTGGCTGAGTATTTGGCAATAGATCAATATTAAAATCAATATCCTATTCCGGCGGAATGCCTGGAAGCTCATCTGGGAACACTTCTGGAAACTGATTAACTACAGGGATAGACTGAAGGATCGGTGACTCTGGTTACACATTCTGGACCCGAACTAGGTGATAAATACGCTCTTTTCTGATCATCTTTCTTGCATTAAGGTAGGAAATAAATTTACCCCTCGGCGAAGCAGCATTACCCTTCCACTCTAGGGCTGGCTCGCCGAGAAGCTGAAATCGAACTATCTTCGTTCTGCAATCAACATTAGTATAACAGGAAGCCAACCAATCCATACCTATAATAACATCAAAATCAATCATGTCTAACTCAATCAAATCTGCCAGGGTATGGCGAATACAAGCTATCACTACACAGCATCGATATAATCGCCTAGCTATAACTGGATCACTAACTAGCGTAGACACCTCAAACGGTTTAATCGATTCAGGCTCTATCCCAAACTTGCTAGCAATAAATGGAGTAACCTATGATAAGGTAGAACATGGGTCAATCAGTGCGTATACATCATAGGAGGAAATCGATAATATACTAGTAACAACGTCAGGAGACGACTCACGATCACACCAGCTAATGCACAGATGCGGTTCTGAGGACCGCTCGACCCAGATGCTCCACTCCTTCCTCTACCACGTCCTGCTGGTGTCTAAGAACCTTGCCCTGGAGAGTGTATAGATGAAAAAGAACCAGCTACGGACCTTGTAGGCTGAACAATACTTATACCACCCCTCATCGGACACTCCCTCATCTTATGTCTTGGCTGCCCACAAGCATAACAAGCATTTGATCCCAATCGACATTGTCCAACGTGTAACTTACTGCACTGGGCACACCATGAAAAAGGTGGTCTCACCTGGCCTGACTCCAGTCTGTACTGAGAACCTGAAGCTCTAGAACTCTGACCCGCTCCAGAATAAAAAGGCCGATCAAATCTCTGACCTGAAACCCGTGGAGATGCATCCCCTGCTGAATGGAATGGATACCAGGAATACTGCTGTCTCTGTCCTCCTCTGGACTGACCAATAATATCTAAGGATCTAGCCCTCTTACCATGACCCCGGTCACGCTCACGCTCTGTCCTCCGCTGACGCTTACGATCTTCCAGATTCTGTGCATATGCCTGTATACGGGAAATATCCATGCCAGGCTATAATGCAGCGGCCATACACTCATCAATCAAATGTGGCCCTAGACCAGCCATGAAATGATGAACTTAATCCTCCATCTCTGCCACCATAGCTGGGGCATATCTAGCCAATGAATCAAAGTACACACTGTACTTCTGAACACTCATACTACCTGCTGAATGTGTAAAAACCTATCTGCTCGAGTCAGCAGAACCTCTGGTGGAAAATAATGACGAATAAACGGGTCTGAAAACTCTCGCCAAATGGCTAGAGGGGCATTCTCTCCCCTAGATAGCTCCCATGTCTGATATCACTGCACTGCAATATCCCGAGCCTACAAGAAGCCAACTCCACTGACTCGACCTCATCAGCATGCATAACCCTCAAAGTCCTCCACATACAATCAATAAAATCCTGAGGGTCCATATTTTGCCTCAACACGAAAAACTCTAGAGGGTCTGTTATATCCCGTATTTTTGTACGATGAATTATTCGTAAGCTAATCGATATAAGTCCAAGGACAAGATTATTTTTGGATATGCGACAAGGACTTTTAATCCCCGATTTTAATAAGTGCACGATTTGCTTGTAAATTTCAATTAGTGTAAAAATATTAGTGGAGAGTAGGAATTAATTAACCATGATTAGATTATTAATTGGGGATTAGTGATTAATTAAGGACTAATTAGCCTAATTAGATTAGTAAGTGGGCCCCACTAAACATAATTATTAAACAAAAAAAAATTTGATCATGGATGATATGCTAGTGGGGCACGTGTCCTAAGGGCTGGTTACATATATATTTGAGTTGGTGACTAATCATGCACATTTAATCTTCACGAAAAATAACATTTCATTGCTAGGAAACTCATAGCACCAGCCATGGCAGCTCATGGCCAGCTGGGCTTCGAAGAAAAAAATTAAATTAAAATGTCCAAAGGTGTTCTAACACTTCAAGGGGGTAGCAACATTAGGATTCAAGTTGAAGAAGATGAAGTGGTGCAAATGGTGCAAGTCATTGTAGGATCTGCCTAATTAAATTTGAGGTAAGAATCCTTCTTTTGTCATGAAATTCGAGTTAATAATGTTGTAATGGAGAGATTAATTTGTATTAGGTGGAATTGGAAGTAAGAAAATTGCATGATAAATGTTGGCATTGAAATGGGCAGAATTGGAGTTGTTCAAATTATGTTGGGTTTGATTGTTGTTATTGTTATTAATGTTATGGATTGTGTGTAAAAAGTGAAAGGAAAGCTTAAATCATGTTAGAAACTTGTATTTATTTTATGGGCTGTTTTAAGAACTTGTTGTGATATTAGGATAGTTCCCTTGCATATAGTAGTTGATGTTGTTGTTGTGTTGTTGCTTATATGAATCACCAAACTTGGAAGAAAGAAGCGTATAAAATATCGTATGCGAAGTGTATGTGGTATGCTTGGTATATTCTTAGATGTTCGTGAGATTATCGGGCATTGTTATGTGGTAATTAAGGGCTGCTTGGGACGTGTTGTTGTTCTTGTTGAATTGGAGGACTAAGTGTAGTTAAGATTAGGTATTGTGTTATCGTAATCGTTGGACTACTATAAGGTCGTCTCGCTGATGTGTGTGGCTATAGATTATTAAGAGTAACTTGAATATGTCGTAGCCGTTATGTTAATGATTATTGAATGTTGTGAGGTGTGGGCTGATTGCAAAGTTATGCGGGCTGTTCGGAGTATTCTTGAATCTTGTCTTGGCTAATTTTGATATAGTACTTGAACGTGTGGTTGTTGATGTTGACTTGGTCATTTTATAGTTGGTTTGAATATGAGGGAAATGAACGATATAAGGGAAATGCCGCCCAATTTTCTAGAAATAAGCTACTAACGTTGGAATACGTTTTGAACTTTTCCGTAGCTCAACTATAATTCTTAACGTCTTAATATAGGTTGAGACACTTCGGGCAGCGTATACGTATTGTATCACGGATAAGCGATAAAGGTATGTAAAGCTATCCTTTCTTTCTCTTGGCATGATCTATATGAAACAAACAGACGACGAATGTATAAGTTCCTATTCTTAGAGACACTAGGATGGTTAATGCTCTTGATTTCCATAAGCTATTCCATATTGTCTTGATACGTGTCTATGATTCCAGAAGTCCTATTTTGATATAATCCATAATGACATTTGAGGGGTACTTGATATGACTGTTGTCTTTGATTCTCAAGTGTTAGTTCATTCTAATTATTCTATTGAGTCTCAAATGATGATTTAGTTTGCATATGGTTGCTCACTACTCTGCTCATGCATGCCATTAATATATCTTTCACCGAGTCCCGGGCCGGGTATGTTTTCGTGCACAGTTTCACTGCATTGTTCATCGAGTCCCTCACTAGAGGGTCGGGTACGGTATATATATATATATATGATTATACGATGATATGATGATATGATGATGCGATGATGGCACCGGGTCCCAGGATGGGCCGGGCATGGTATACATGTATACACTTATTCACCGAGTCCATAATGGGCCGGATATAGTATATGATATAGCTATGGATGATTTCATTTCATAAGGCACAGGTACAATGATTTCTTGATTGTCATACTTGTCTCCTGTAATCTCTATTTCAGTCATGATACTCTTTATTGTATTTCATGCTTTATATACTCAGTACATATCTCATACTGACTCCCTTTCTTCGGGGGGCTGCGTTTCATGCCCGCAGGTACAGATACTCGATTTGGTGATCCTCCAGCTTAGGACTTCTACTCAGCTGTCTTGGAGAGATCCATTGTGCCGGAGCCTAGACTATTTTGGTACAGATCTTTTGATGTAGATTTATGTTTATCCAGGGGACGGCGGGGCCCTGTCCCGTCATATTTCACTATTGATACTCTTAGAGGTCTGTAGACATATGTGTGGGTTGTATATAGATGTTGTTCAGCTGTGTCAATATGACTTACTTCGGGATGTTCCCGTACGTAGTGGCAACACTTGTCGGCTTGCGTATTGTTATGTTTTGATTAGTTGTGACTCCTCAGGAGACAGGTTATCTTGATATATATGACGTTATGAATCTTTAGCTGTTTTTTCAAGTTTCCATATTGTCCGTAGTTTCAATCTAATTATATCTAACAGGTATTTTACGAGTGTCCAACCCGGGCACTAGTCACGGCCCATGGGGTTGGGTCGTGACAAAAGTTGTATCAGAGCAGTTCATCCTCGGAGTGTCTACAGACCGTGTCTAGTAGAGTCTTATTTATCGATGTGTTGTGCACCACATCTATAAACAGGAAGCTACAGGACATTTAGGATGTTACCTTTCTTTCATATCTAAGATCATGCGATAGAGCCAAGCCATAGGAAATGAGATTCCTTATACTAACCCTTGATTTTAGCAGAAGAACGACATCGACAGAAGAAAGTAGTCTATGATATTGAAAGTTACAAAGTACGCAGGTAAGCAACGGTACGAAAGATGTATGTCGGGCAAGGTATTTGAAGTACGATTGAAATGTAAAGTCGAAGATTGAAAGGGAAAGTAAATAGGAAAGTATAACAGGTGCAGTTTGAGTTGGACATACAAGGTAAGTTCATCATTTTCATCTTGTTGATATCGGGAGCCACTGTGTGGCTGTGATATGATATGATATGATATGATATATATATATATATATATATATATATATATATATATATATATATATATATATATATATATATATATATATATATATGTGGCCCCGTGAGGCATTGTTGGTATTTCTGCGTGCGAGTTTTGAGATAGTAAGAAATACGGAGGAAACTACGCAAAATTTTCTAGAAATAAAAAGAGAATAAGATATGGGTTTGTAATATGTCTTGAAAGGTCGTGTCAATAGTAATGATAGGATTTGACTAAGTTGCGAGTACGGCAGTGACCTTGAGAAATAAGTTAAACTATTTGAATTGATGGTAATAGTAATTAGGAGGTCGATATCGATATGGTAAAAAAGAATTTGGAAAGGGCTTGTGATACTAAGAGATTATTTAGAAAAGGTGGCAAATCTTGATAGAGTGTTATATTAAGGTGTTTGAATTGATAAGCAGGGATAAATTATGACGAGTTTATAGTTAAAAGAAGTAACAGTATGATTGAGACAAGAGTACAGAGGAAAAAGAATTGTGACGGATGTGAATGTATTGATAAGATAGTTTGTGAGATATTAAGGATAAGATTGACCAGGGAGGGTAAAAGGTTAAGTATGCTTACTCCACCGAGTGTAATCAACCCATAGTAAGAATCGTGAATAAGGTTAAGAAGTGTTACACTATAGGATTGAATACGAACAGGATATAATGTGAATATAATGAGGATTGTTGTGGAAATAAGTAAAGCCTAGTGAGGAAGTGACTAAAAGATATGACGTAAGCTATGTGACTAAAGTATGAAGGCGAGCTATAGAACGAATAAGAAAGACTTATAAAGTTCTTCTATAGGGAAAGTTCAGAATAAAGGTTATGTGATAAAGGAAATGATAGCGAGCACCAGAGAAGAAGGAGTAAATTGAAAGGAGGAAATAAGAAGAAAGCAAGATAACAGTGCAGTAATAGGTCATGACATGTATAGCCGAGGACACGAGTAATATAAGTGACGGAGCTGTGAAAGACCAAGCTATAGAAAGATGAGCAACGAGGTAGAATGAGTGCTAGAAAATGACTGGTATGATAAGAACAAATAGGGATGAACAGAATACGTTTTGAAAATGAGAAAGAGGTTGTGCAGAAGTGATGTTTTCCGAAGGATAAAGAGGTAGCATAAGATTCCTCGTGCAAAGAATAAAAGATAGACATAGACGGGAGAAATGATAAGGGAATTCTAAAGGAAGTACCCAAGATAGACGTAATAAATTGAGTATAAGTGTAAAATAAAAGGGACATATATAGCTACGGACTTAAAGGGGTAGTACGACGACAAGGTGATAAGCTAAGACTATCATTAAGATGAACTTGATATGATTTTGAGTAAGTTAAAAGTCGGGACTGAGCACACAATCAGGATAAAAGGGCATAAGGCATAAAGTAGTACTGCGTGTACACGACTTCACCTCGGAAATAGTGAAATCCTTAAAGGACTAGGGCTGTAGGCTTGGGAAAAAAAATAATGTATTGTAAATTTATTAAAGGAAATAGATGATATAGGTTGGGATAAAGATAATATTGCAAGATAACTTTGGACACTTATCGTCGGAATACAAGTGCTACCTAATTGAGATTGGAACGACTACAAGTACTAATTAATTATTGATTGGAGTAAGTGGAATGTGGCCTTGGATGAGTTGCTACATTGGTCGCATTACTCGAGTACAGATTATCAGGTGAGATTTTGTTCTATATATAGAAAGGTTCTCGTCGCTTCGTGAGTTTGTTAAGGTTTCGTACGTGGATAATCAAAGTTATAAATTATAAGGAAAAGACATGGATATGGTACAGTATACCAAGTGAATTGGAAAAAGGATCGGATGAATTTAAGATTGGAAATAGGGACATAGAGCAGAATATAGACGGATAATGGTATAAGTACACCCTTAAGGGGGGAAGCGGGTAAGAGAAATGCAAGTGTAAGATGGACGCAATTGACACTGTAATATATTTGATACGGATGCTTAAACTTCAAGTGAGATCCCTTGCTGAAACATGTTAGTAAGATCCAAAAGCCAGCAATAAATGGATAGAAGTAAGGATGGTAATTGAGACAGTGCTGAGAATTATTTGTAGAGATCTTGAATGATATGACATTAGAAAGTGGGTGCGTATAAAAAAAGAAAGACTACGACAAGAGAATGGTATCGAGCAACTTAGGAGATATTATAAAGGATAGCAATGCTATACTGGATTAGAGGCTAAGATGTTGGCAATAGAGTTGTTCGCTAATGATATTGCGACTTATAAGTAGCAAAGGAGAAGGGATAGAAAATCTCCTATAGTAGAAAGTGAGAAAGTCAAAGGGTGAATAAAGGAAGGAAAAGGAGTATGACAAGATAGGCTACGAGCGAATTTTAGTACGAAGGAGATATGTAAAGCAGAATGAACTAGGAGAAGGAAAGACCGTGACTAAGATTGAATATAATTTATGCAAGTTGTACAAGAATAGTTATACAACCTACGAATATTTGTATACTAACAATGAGACCAAGTGAGTACTTGATAAGAAGAGAAAGGATTCAGTAATAACAATGCGGTTGTGATATGGGTTACAGTAAGGAAAGATGTAAGATGGTTTGAGCCAAATTATCGGGATAAAATTAGTACTGAGGGAAAATAGGACATGGCCATAGTTGAGCCCTGATGCCGATCGAAAGATACGAGAGGAGAATGCAAGGTAAAGCATAAAGATTAGTGAAACGACGCTAAGGTATTTCTTGGGCTAATTTGAGCACCTTCGCATATTCTTGTAAAGATTGCAACATAATGTGTGACAGAAAAACTAAGAGCAAAATCTGAGTAAAGAGGCAATAGAAGAGTTTGAATTAAAAATAAAGAAATGACACGAGATAATATGCCTAAAGTGTTACAAGTTGGATTAAGGGAAATTGTGAAATGGTTTAAGCGAGACGATCAGAACAAGCTGGTTACTAGATGACAGTGAATTTATATGTCAAATAAAAAAAAAATCTTTCAGAATTATACTAGTTATTGATAGACAGAGCACAGAGCAGCTATGTAAAGTTATTATATGAGGGAACTCCGGCGCTACTCGGTAGCCAACTCTAAGGATTGAGATTAAGAGCTAAAAAGTAGAGTGACAGTTAAAGTCTTTTTAAGAAGTTGAGAAGTAATACATGAGGTGAAGATTCCGAAATATGGGTTATTATGGATAGGGCACTCCACAAAATCAGCCCATTTTCTCCCAGTCAGGACTACTTATTCAGCTACGCACTATGCGAGGTTATATGTCAAGGAGATAGTGAGACTTCATGGGGTTCCCATATCTATTATCTCAGACAGAGGAGCTCAGTTTACAGCTAACTTCTGGAGATCATTTCAAAAGGAATTGGGGACACAGGTGAGTCTTAGCACAACCTTTCACCCTCAGACTGACGGACAGGCCGAGTGTACTATTCAGACGCTAGAAGATATGTTGCGAGCCTGTATTATTGATTTCAGAGGTAGCTGGGACGATCATTTTCCATTTATGCCTATAATAATAGCTACCATTCTAGTATCCAGATGGCACCGTATAAGGCCTTATATGGAAGGAAGTGCAGGTCACCTATTGGTTGGTTTGATGTTGGTGAGACTAAATTAATAGGCCCAGACATGATTCAGCAAGCTGTTGATAAGGTGAAGCTTATTCAGGAGAGGTTATTAGCAGCCCAGAGTCGACAGAAGTCATATGCAGATAATCGACGTCGACACTTAGAGTTTCAGATTGGTGATTGGGTGTTCTTGAAGGTGTCACCCATGAAGAGTATAACGAGATTCGATAAGAAATGGAAGCTTAGCCCGAGGTACATTGGGCCTCATCAGATTATTCGTAGGGTAGGCAAGGTTGCCTATGAGTTGGACCTACCATCTGATTTAGAAGCAGTACATCCAGTCTTTCACGTGTCAATGCTTCGCAAATGTAGTGGTGACCTAAAGTATTCCCCGTGGATGATGTCCAGGTAAAGGAGGAGTTGTCTTACGAGGAGAACCCTATGGCTATACTTGATCGCCAAGTTAGGAAGTTGCGTACTAAGGATGTGGCTTCCGTCAAAGTATTGTGGCGAAATAATAATCGGGAAGAGATGACCTGGGAAGCCGAAGATGAGATGAAGAATAAGTACCCTTACTTGTTTCCTATGCCTGCAGGTAATTTAAATTCCTCACTTGACTATATTGATTGGTAGATGAGACTACATGTTATAGCAATAAAGGAGACTTCCCCGAAATTTTTATAAGACCTTATGGGACTAGTTTAACATTCGAGGACGAATGTTCTAAAGGGGGGAAGGATGTTATATCCCGTATTTTTGTACGATGAATTATTCGTAAGCTAATCGACATAAGTCCAAGGACAAGATTATTTTTGGATATGAGACAAGGACTTTTAATCCCCGATTTTAATAAGTGCACGATTTGCTTGTAAATTTCAATTAGTGTAGAAATATTAGTGGAGAGTAGGAATTAATTAACCATGATTAGATTATTAATTGGGGATTAGTGATTAATTAAGGACTAATTAGCCTAATTAGATTAGTAAGTGGGCCCCAAAATATAATTATTAAAAAAAAAAAATGGAAATCATGGATGGTCCATGCCATAGTGGGGCACATGTCCCATGGGGCAAGCATATATATATATTTGAGTTGGTGACTAATCATGCATGTTCACCAGAGAGAGAAGCTAACATTTCATTGAAAGAGAGAGAGAACTCATAGCACCCCCCATGGGCCAGCTCACGGCCAATAAATTGCTAAATCTTCTTTTGAAGAAAAAATTAAATTAAAACTTCCAAAGGTGTTCTAACACTTCAAGGGGGCAGCAACATTAGGATTCAAGTTGAAGAAGATGAAGTGGTGCAAATGGTGCAAGTCATTGTAGGATCTGCCCGAATTAAATTTGAGGTAAGATTACTTCTTTTGTCATGAAATTTGAGTTAATGATGTTGTAATGGAGAGATTAATTTGCATTAGGTGGAATTGGAAGTAAGAAAATTGCATGATAAATGTTGGCGTTGAAATGGGCGAGGTTGGAGTTGTTCAAATTAGGTTGGGTTTGATTGTTGTTATTGTTATTAATGTTATGGATTATGTGTTAAAAGTGAAAGGAAAGCTTAAATCATGTTAGAAACTTGTATTGATTTTATGGGTTGTTTTAAGAACTTGTTGTGATATTAGGATAGTTCCCTTGCATATAGTAGTTGATGTTGTTGTTGTGTTGTTGCTGATATGAATCACCAAACTTGGAAGAAAGAAGTGTATAAAATATCGTATGCGAAGCGTATGTGGTCTGCTTGGTATATTCTTAGATGTTCGTGAGATTATCGGGCATTGTTATGTGGTAATTAAGGGCTGTTTGGGGCGTGTTGTTGTTCTTGTTGAATTGGAGGACTAAGTGTAGTTAAGATTATGTATTGTGTTATTGTAATCGTTGGACTACTATAAGGTCGTTTCGCTGAAGTGTGTGGCTATAGATTATTAAGAGTAACTTGAATATGTCGTAGCCGTTATGTTAACAATTATTGAATGTTGTAAGGTGTGGGCTGATTGGAATGTTATGCGGGCTGTTCGGAGTATTCTTGAATCTTGTCTTGGCTAATTTTGATATAGTACTTGAACGTGTGGTTGTTGATGTTGACTTGGTCGTTTTATAGTTGGTTTGAATATGAGGGAAATGAACAATATAAGGGAAATGCCGCCCAATTTTCTAGAAATAAGCTACTAACGTTGGAATACGTTTTGAACCTTTCCGTAGCTTAACTATAATTCTTAACGTCTTAATATCGGCTGAGACACTTCAGGCAGTATATACGTATTGTATCACGGATAAGCGATAAAGGTATGTAAAGCTATCCTTTCTTTCTATTGGCATGATCTATATGAAACAAACAACGACGAATGTATAAGTTCCAAAGAAGCTCCATCTTAGAGACACTAGGATGGTTAATGTTCTTGATTTCCATAAGCTATTCCATATTGTCTTGATACGTGTCTATGATTCCAGAAGTCCTATTTTGATATAATCCATAATGACATTCGAGGGTTACTGATATGACTGTTGTCTTTGATTCTCAAGTGTTAATTCATTCTAATTATTATATTGAGTCTCAGATGATGATTTAGTTTGTATATGGTTGCTCACTACTCTGCTCGTGCATGCCATTAATATATCTTTCAGCGAGTCTCGGGCCGGGTATGTTTTCGTGCACAGTTTCACAACATTGTTCACCGAGTCCCTCACTAGAGGGCCGGGAACGGTATATGTATATATATATATATATGATATGATGATATGATGATGTGATGATGGCACCGGGTCCCAAGATGGGCTGGGCATGGTATACATGTATACACTTATTCACCGAGTCCATAATGGGCCGGATATGGTATATGATATAGCTGTGCATGATTTCATTTCATAAGGCATAGGTATAGTGATTTCTTGATTGTCATACTTGTCTCCTATAATCTCTATTTCAGTCATGATCCTCTTTATTGTATTTCATACTTTATATACTCGGACATACCTCGTCTTGACCCCCCTTTCTTCGAGGGCTGCGTTTCATGCCCGCGGGACGGATACTCGATTTGGTGATCCTCCGACCTTAGGACTTCTACTCGGTACCTCTTGGAGAGCTCCATTGTCTTGGCATAGACTATTTTGGTACGATCTTTTGGTGTAGATTTATGTTTATCCAGGGGTACGGCGGGGCCCTGTCCCATCATATTTCACTATTGATACTCTTAGAGGTCTGTAGACATATGTGTGGGTTGTATATAGATGTTGTTCAGCTGTGTCAATATGACTTATTTCGGGATGTTCCCGTACGTAGTGGAAGCCTTGTCGGCTTGCGTAGTGTGTTATGCTTGATTAGTTGTGACTCCTCAGGAGGCAGGTTATCTTGATATATATGACGTTATGAATCTTTAGCTGTTTTTGCAAGTTTCCATATTGTCCTTAGTTTTAATCTAATTATATCTAACAGGTATGTTTACGTGTGTCCAACCCGGGCACTAGTCACGGCCCATGGGGTTGGGTCGTGACAGGGTCTAACCCGACGAAAGTCTTAACCCTCACACTACCAGCTCGGTTTGCCTGATCAACACCAACTCCCTGACGTTGAGCCTGAGTGGCTACCAATCTGGTCAATAACTATATAACATCCAGCATATCCTGGCCCGGTGCATCAGGCTGAGGAACTGGAGGCATTGGGGTAGGTGCTGGTGGCGGGGTATGCGGAGTCTGAGATGGGGTCTCACTCTAGAACTCGCCCCGAGCCCTGGTAGCCTCCTGAGTGTGGCTAGTGGCCTCACCGGCCACTCCCTTGCCCTTCTGGGTAGCTGTAGCTTTCTTGTGAGGCATCGCTAAAATCAAAACAAATTATTAGAAGGCGAACTCTTAACACATGGCTCTATCGCACGATCTAAGAGAGAAAGAATGACAATTTCCTAAATGTCCTGCAGCCTCCTGTTTATAAGCGTGGTGCATGACATACCGATAAACAAGACTTTACTAGACATGGTCTATAGATAACCCTAAGGTGGATAATATTCTGTCACGACCCAACCGATGAGTCGTGACGAGTGCCTGACCTCTATTGACCAAGTGTTACATCCCGTATTTTGAGCGACGGGACGATTCGGGTTAACTACGATAAGTTAAGGTCAGGACCATTCCGGATACGAAGTCGAGACGTTTGACCTTCGATTTTGTCGTCGGACTTAAGTGTGTATGATTTTATTGACATGGATCATTTAAGAAATAATTGGGACCAAAGATGGAATTATGAGAAATGGCCAATTATTGAAAAAAAGGAGAGAATGAAATAGGGCCATGTGGCCGGCCACCTTAGGAGTGGGCCATGGCCACATGGTTGGCTATTATATGAAAAGAGAAGATGACTTAAGGGACCATTATTTCATCTTTTCAAGACTTAAGAAAAATCAAGAACTTAGGAGAAGAACAAGCTTCACCATTCGGCCAAGAACAAGAAGAGAGAGACCAAGATTAAGCCTTCCCAAAATTATTTCTTCTAAGCAAATCTACTAATTTGAGGGTGCTTGATAACGTGGAGTTGTCGTTTCAAGCGTTGGATTACTCGTTTTCATCCTTGGCCAACTTTAGACAAGTGAAGGAGTTGTGAAGAAAGGTAAATTCTAATCATGTTTTATGAGTTATGGAAGGTTTATGTGTGTTGTTGTATGTTGATATGGATGAAATTTATGAGATATGGTATGTTAGTGTTGTAGCCGTGTGGTGTGTTGTGTAGTAGTAGAAATGGATTAATTGTATTTAGTATGTTTGAGTGTTGTTATGAAGTGTAGGAAAGGATGGAAGTCATGGAAGTTGTGTGATGTTGTTGTGGCCGAAAATAGACAATTTTGTATGTTAAAGAATGAATTTATATTATGTAGTGTGTTTGGTTATTGTGGTGTGTTGAAACGAATAAAAATCATGAAGTGTGTATGTTGGTATGTTGGCCGAATAAGGCCACTTCATGTGTGCCAAGAAATGAATTAACTTGTCCTTAGAGTTTTGGTTGTTGTTGTTATGTGGATTCTATGTTGAAAGTGAGAGTTTGATGACTCAAATTGGTATTGTAAGTGTTATGGGCTGATTTGGAAGATTTGGTGCCTTTAGTGTAATTTTTATGTTTATGGAAATGACATGGGTAGAGTATGTATTGTTGAAGTAAATCATGGTTTGAAAATAAGGAATGTGTTATGGATGTGTTCTCGGGTTAAGGGACAATTTCGGGTGACTTGGAGTCTTTGTTGGATTGTTGGAAATATTGTATGAATTATTTAAAGAGTTCTTGAATATTGTTTGAATTGATTATGGATATTATTGGAATGATTGTTGGTTTGTTGTGTTGTTGAATTTGGCCGAGTTGAATTCTCGGGGTTGGTCTATTTATAGAGGAAGTGCTGCCCAATTTTCCGTAGGATTATGTGTTAGTTGGAAATGAAAATCTAAATGATTATGGTTGACGTTGGTATTTATTGATGTCATGTAGATCTTGGGGAGTTCGAGTTGTAGGTTTGATTTGGGCTAGCGTCGTGTGCGAGCGAGGTATGTAAAGCTTAACTCTTCTTTCTTTGGCATGTCTTAGTTGTGTATAGGCTACGACACGAGCCTCGAGGAATTCTATTCTCATAATCCGAGCATGTCTATGATTCGCGTTTGTCTTTTGGTACTCGTATGTTGATGTGAGAAAATATTGGTTTTGATGTTGTTGGAAAAATTGATTTTAAAGTTGCATAAAAAAACTTGGTTTTCAAAAGAGTTTTATTTTTAAACAATGTTGAAACTACGAACGCTCATAACTTTCGACTAAGGGCTCGGATTGCCTCGATATCGTCGTGGGAGGTTGTATGATGTGTGATGAGTATGTTTTCCATAGGCGGGCCCGGCTCGGGTTGACACTCGTCCGTGGGTCCCGCGACCTTCCTTTGTACCTTTCTGATGACGTTTGAGAGAGTTTGGTATGACGATTTTCCCGACTCCCAAGTACGGTCATTTTACTTACTTTTTGAACCTATGATAATGATTTTATGCATATGGTTACTCACGACTGCGCTCGTGCGGTTTATTGGTACATCGTTCGCCGGTTCCGGGCCGGTTTTTTTGTCGTGCGCACTATGATATATCTTGGTGTTATCTTTGTGTTACGGTTCCGAGACCTCGCCATAGGGCCGGGTTCCGTTTATGGAGTTATCTTGTGATATGGCTTATGATGGGTTGTGATGATGTGTTGCGTTCGGGGTTGTACGGAGATTTGAAACCTTCTGGTGTTATGCTGTGTTATGGCGCCATCGACAGGCGGGCGGCCATATTTTCTGTGCCCTTTTGCATGCTTTCTATTTTAAAAATAAATATTTGGCATTTTGGAAATGTACTTACTTTCGGTACTTCTGTTTCGAGTGTGACTCAGTTATTTCTTGTATTTTCTCGCTTTGCATACTCGGACATATTTCGTACGACCCCTTTCTTCGGGGGGCGCGTTTCATGCCGCGGTACGGACGACCGGTTGGCGACCCGCCGGTTTAGGAGACCTATCTGCTTTGTGTTGGAGTGCTCCTTTTATCTCGGAGCCTACATCTTGGTACATACTCGTTCGTTGCATGTGTGTGTGGATGTGTGTGTGTGTTCGGGGGGTACGGCGGGGCCCCGTCCCGTCATATGATTACTCCGTTAGTACGTATAGAGGTCTGTAGACATATATGTGGGTGGTGTGCCTACCCGGTACAAGTGTGTTCGTATGTTATATGTTTGGGCGATCCTATTCGCCGTGGATAGCCTTGTTGGCTTGCATATGTACATATTTTGGGCCGTTGTGCCATTGATATCATGGCTTCTATGTATGTGTATGGTTGTGTTTGAGGCAGCGTTTGCATTCGATACTCATATTTGCATTAGCCAGCTGTGTGTGATTCTAGTTTGATGAATGCGTTTGGGTGCCCAACTCGGGCACTAGTCACGGCCTACGGGGTTGGGTCGTGACAAAAGTGGTATCGAGCTTTTCCTTGAATCTTAGATCGTGACTTGTCCTCGGAATGTCTACGGCTCGTGCGCGGACGTGTATATATATATATATATATATATATATATGTGTATGTGCACCAACATCTATGAAAACAAAAAAATGAGAGCTACAAGGCTACATCTAGGGTGTTACTTTTCCTTGAATCTTAGATCGTGCGATAGAGTCTGGGAGCTATCCGGGGTGAGAAAATTGTGCTATTAAGATAACTCTTTTTTCGACCAATTGTTATATCTTTCGGTGATGCCTCCGAAAAGACCGGAAGATGTGATAGGGTTGGACGGCCGCACCGAAGGGCAAGGCGGAAATCGACGAGCCCGGAAGACCGGCATCGAGGCGAGGCTAAAGTCGTGATGAGGAGGCCGCCCGAAGGGGCCGGATCGCGGGGTTTCGGGAACCGCACGGGCTCGTGCGCGGACTCAGGCCCGAGGAGTTCCGGGGCCTTAGTTGTTTTAACAACAAGTAGGGTTCATGAAAGCCACTCCACCACATGAAAGAAAATCTCAGGGCGCGGCCGGATTTGTAGGTCCCATCGGCGGGGTGTGCGGCTCCGCCGCCGCGGTCCCCGGCGTATGATCCGGAGGCGCATAGGATCAGGTAATATAAGCCCCTTTTTGTAATATTCTTATGTAGGTGTTTGTTGTATGAATGTTGTTTGATCCAGTATACCCGATAATTAGATAAATAACGACAAGGTAGTGGCGGGACAAGCTCGCGTGTCGAGGTTTGGAGAGGGCTAAAATAGTAAGGGGTCGGGTACGGTATTCATGATATGATTATCATCATCTGAAAGGTGGGGTACGACCCCGGGTCCCGAAAGGGCGTGATAGCGGGAGCTTTCCCCATACCCCAGGGTATATATGACTGCATACATCTTTTACCGAGTCCCACACAAGAGGATCGGGTACATATATGTACGATGATATAACGATATGATTACCCTACCGAGTCCCTCATACCTTGTATATGATTATATGATTTTGATATGCATGATAAATGTTTTCGAAGACAAGTCTTATGATCTTATGTACTCTTTACTTCGGTATGATCCCGCTTATACATTTCATGCTTTACATACTCGATCATTTGTATTCTTCGGGGTTGCGTTTCATGTCGCGCGAGTTGGTGACCGGTCGGCATTACCTTTTTCTCGAGTCGGAGTAGACCGATGTTCCGCGTTAGAGACTTTGCAAACGATTAACAGTATAAGATGTCGGTTATGTAAGAGCATGTAAGCGATATTATTATGCATTGTATTATGACATTGCATTTGAGTTGAAAAAAGATGAACAACATATTTGGTTTTCCGAAAAACATCCGTTATGGAATTGTGTTATGAAGGGCCCGGTCTATTAATGTCACATCGGCGGGTTTGCTCGGCCCTATTTACATTTCGGTGCCCGTCCGCACCCTTCGGAAAGGGTGTGAAAATTATTATTGTTGTACGCAAAGTCGTGTCGGTAGGAGTCATTTTGTGTGAAGCCGGCCACATATATACTACGAGGCATCTAGGATGGTTACTCTGACCAAGATCGTGCCATAGAGCCGAATAGGAAATGAGATATTTTTATATTCGGTTGCATGATATTGATCGCAAAAGGTGACCGACGATAATGGAAGTTACAAGCACGGGGTTGGTCAAGATATATGTCAAGAAATGATTGAAATGTGAGAAAAAAAAATGAGAAAAAAAAAAAGAAGGGGCACGGTCAGCATATAAGGTAGTGCATGGCCTTTATGTATTGAGAGCCACTCCTATATATATATATATATATATATATATATATATATATATATATATATATAATGTGTTTTGGTGTGTCAATAGTAGGCATTTAACTAACTCCTTATAAATTGTGGAATTTGTGATAATAATAAATAGGAGAAAGATAAGTAACAAGGAATTTGGAGGAGAAAGACAAGGAAGGGCGGCCATGTAATATGTTAAGGCATCGAAATATGATGAGATCATAGTCACGGAAAGTAGGGTGAAATGATCAAGAAAAAATATTTTTCTTCTAGTTTTCTACTAATATTATGGGAGGTCCTCGTCGACGTGGAGTAGTTGTTGGAACAATAGAAAACCATCCGTTCTTGCAAATGGAGTCTTGGCGGAGCGAACAAAAGCCATAAAAGGTCGAGGATTGAAGGTAAAAGGTAAGGTTCATGTATCCTTTCTTGCATGTGTGTATGGAAGACATTTGAGTGTGTTGAAATGGATGAAATTCATGGAATAAAGTTGTGTGTGTGTGTGTATGTTGGCGAAAATGAGGAAAAGATTATGGGTGGTTTGTGTAGAGAAAAGATGAACTAATGTTATTTAGTGTTCTAGTGATGTTGTGGTGGATATTATGATGAAAGAATGAATGTTTGATGACTCATGTTGAAGTTGTAGTGTTGCAAGGGTGAGATAGGAAAATTAATATGATTTTGATATAGTTTTTGTATTGATGGAAATAATGTTGAAACCATATGGAATTGTTGATGATAAGAGAACGGTATGGAACAATTTGGAAGAAGAAAATGTGTAGATTATGAATGTTCCTAATTGGGTTGGAAGGTTTTAGAAACCCATTGTGTATAGGTGTGGGACTGATTTGAATGATTTTGTGGAATTGTCCGAGATGTTTTCGAATCTTGTTCGAATAAGACTAAGTAAGTATTTGATAAGAAGATTGAAGGTTTAGTGGGCATTGGTATTGAATTGGTACGAAAAATAGTTTATTTGAATATAAATGAAATGTTGTCGATATTGTATAGAAAGGAATTATTAATGGTAGAGGTCTTGAATCAAAGGACAGTTATAATGATTGTTGGTTTGGTTGTTGTTGATTTGGCCTAGGCTTTCCATGCTTGCTAGTAATGAAGGTAAAGTGATAAGCTACCGACAATCCCCGCGGTGGGTTCTTCAGAGGATAGCTTACGTACGATGGAGGTCCAAAAATGACGTTATTATAGATTCCCAGGTCGGGGTTGGTTTGGATTAGCGGTGAAGCGGCGCGTTAAGGCATGTCAAGCCACCGAACCCCAAAGGGGGTTCTTTCTTTTACGGCATGTCTTACGAAAATAAGTTATGACACGGGATTATAAGAACCCGGTATGGGAGGATTTGGAAGACGATCACCGGAATGTTTATGATTCTTATTGGCTCTTTGATATTCGTATTCTTAATATGGTCGAAAAGTTAAGGGCATAGTTTTCCGGTCCTTGTATAATCAAATTTCGTTATTATTAGTTCAAGACTTCTTGAAGAAGCATTGCATAAATGCTTTGTTTTCAAAAGAGTTTGTTTCTAAACATGTGTTCAAACTACGAAAGCGGCACCGAAATTAGTCTCGGATCGCTTTGATTTTGTATATAAGCCCTTTATATATATATATATATATATATATATATATATATATATATAAGTGTTGGCGCACTGTGTGTTTGTTGTATGAATGTTGTTTGATACTTTGATAGGCGATATAGGACATCCGAAAGCCGATAATTAGGTATTTGAGTGTGTTGATATAATAATGTGTGTGTGTGTACTTTCAAATGATGTATGTTTGTGTTCTTCATCGAGTCCATGAATGATTGGGTATGTGAACGTTGAAAGTGTCTTTCAAGAAGCATGTCCGGAAGCCGTGTATAGTGTGGGCTGATTTGAATGATGAGATAGTTAGTGTCGATTTTGGAGAGGGCTAAAATAGTAAGGGTCGGGAATTATTAATGGTAGAATGCGGTATATGATGATATGATTATTCACCGAGTCCTAAAAGTTTCGGGTACGACCGAGTCCCGAAAGGGCCGGGTACGGTATATGATGCTATGACTATTTACCGAGTCCCTTGCTAGCGGGGCCGGGACACGCTATTCACTGAGTCCCTCACTAGAGGGCCGGGTACGGTATGTATATATATGTATATGGACATGCATACATGATTATGATATGATTTTGTTCACCGAGTCCCACACAAGAGGATCGGGTACGGTATATATGTACGATGATATAATGATATGATTACGATATGATTTTACCTACCGAGTCCCTCACTAGAGGGCCGGGACACCCTATATGTATATATGATGGCTATATGATTTTGATATGCATGATAAATGTTTTCGAAGACAAGTCTTATGATCTTCTGTACTCTTTACTTCAGTATGATCCCGCTTACTACATTTCATGCTTTACATACTTAGTACATATTCCGTACTGACCCCCTTTCTTCGGGGGTTGCGTTTCATGCCGCGCAGGTACACCCAGGTGAGCTGAAGATATTAGCAGAAGATGTCCCAGCGGGATTGGCGAGCTCCATTTTCTCCGGAGTGCTGCCGAGTCGGAGTATTATGTTATGGTTTTATGTTCCGTGTTAGAGACTTTGCAAACAGTGTCGTGGGTATAAGATGTCGGTTATGTAAGCGGCTATGTAAGCCGACGTATTATTATGCATTGTATTATGAGCTTCATATGTTACAGATTTATTTGAGTTGAAAAAGATGAACAACATATTTGGTTTTCCGAAAAACATCCGTTATGGAATTGTGTTATGGCTAAGGGCCCAGTAAGATTATTAATGTCACAAGAGTCAGCGGGTTTGCTCGGCCCTAGGTAAGGGTCAGGTGCCCATCACACCCTATCGGATTAAGGGTGTGACAAATTGGTATCAGAGCGGTTCGTCCTAGGGGTTGTCTGCAAAGTCGTGTCCAGTAGAGTCCTGTTTATGGTGTGAAGCCGGCCACACTTATAAACAGGAGGCTACGGGGCATCTAGGATGGTTACTCTTCTTTCACCTCTTAGATCGTGCCATAGAGCCGAGTCATAGGAAATGAGATATTTTGCACTAACCTTCGGTTGCAGCAAAGGAATGATATTGATCGAAGAAGGTGACCGACGATAATGGAAGTTACAAGCACGCAGGTAAGCACAGGTATGAAAGATATATGTCAAGTACGGTATTGATGCATGATTGAAATGTGAAGTTGAAAAAAAAAATGAAAAGGAAAAGGAAAGTAAGCAAGAAAGGGTAACACGTGCAGTCGTGTTGAGCATATAAGGTAGGTCCACTATTTCCAGACCTTTATGAATATTGAGAGCCCTGTGCGGCTGTGATACGATACGATATGATATGATGTATGTATATGTATTGGCCCTGTGAGGCATTGCTGGTATTTCCTGCGTGCAGGTTTTGGGATAGTAAGAAATACAGAGGAAACTCTGCCGAAATTTTTCTGGAAATAAAATGAGGATGAGATATGAGTTTGGAATGTGTTTTGAAAAAAAAGTGTGTCAATAGTAATGACGGGATTTAACTAAGCTGTGGGTACGGCTGCCCTTGGGAATAAGAAATTGTGGAATTTGTGATAATAATAAATAGGAGGCCGATGAAGATATAGTAACAAGGAATTTGGAACGGATTTGTGATACCAAAAGACGATTAGGAAGGGCCGGTAGGCTCGGATATAGTAATATGTTAAGGCCCTGACTGAGTCAATAGGTAGGAGAAAAATATGATGAGATCATAGTCACGGAAAGTAGTGATACGAGTAATACAGGGGTATGAAAAAAAAAAAAAAGAGAAAAAAAAGAGAGAATTGTGACGAATAGGAACGTACTGATAAGACAGCCGATGAGATGTGTTGTGAGGACGTTTTGGGATATGTTAAGATTCCGACCTACTCAATATTATGTGTAGAAGGTCGTGCGGTGAGGTAGACGCAGTCAGGAAAGCGGTAAAGCGTCGAATTCCATCAAAGTTCCAAAGTTAAGCGTGCTGGCGTGAGAGCAATTCCAGGATAGGTGACCCCCTGGGAAGTTTTTTGAAAAAGTCTCACAAATTCAGGCGTAAGAGGCAAATGAGAAGTTAGATTAATTTAAGGAGAATAAGAATTTACGGAGCGAACAAAAGCCATAAAAGGTCGCGTAGGACGGGCGGATCGTCAGGTCGGTAAGGAAGAGGAGCTAACGGAAGAAGGAGGTAAGAAGAAAGAGAGACATCCGTGTAGTAATAGGTTATGATGTGTGACGGAAGACATGAGTGTCGTAGGTGGCGGAACGATGAAAAGCCAAGTTATAGAAAGTTGAGAAACGAGGAAAAATGAGTGCCATAAGTGTCGAGACGGTGGAAGGCCAAGTTGTAGGACGAGGAGAAACAAGATGGAATAAATCCCAGAAGATGACTGGTATGATACAGGTAAACGTGGATGAACGGAATAAGTTTTGAAAATGAGAGAAAGATTATGTAGGAGTAATGTATCCTGAATGACACAGAGATAGCATAAGATTCCTCGGGTACAAAATAAGAGATAGGCATGAACTGGAGAAACGATAAAGAGATACCAAAAGAAGCACCCGAGATAGGTCGGGGTAAAGGTAATGGTCTGAGAGAATTTTGGGATACTTGTTGTCGGAGTAAGAGTATTACCTAATTGAGATCGGAAGTAAGGACATAAGGCAAGTATAAATAGACAATGATGTAAGTACACCCCTAAAGGGGGGAAGCGGGTGAGAGGAAATGCAAGGGTGAGATAGGAATAATTGACATGATAATGTGTTTGATATGGATGCCTGAGCTACAAATGAGACCCTTTACTGAAATAAACTAGTAAGATCGGAAAACCAGCCATAAGTGGATGCGTATGAGGACAAGAGTATGATAAGAAGACGGTATGGAACAACTTAAGAGATAACAGGAAGGATGGCGACGCTATGCTATATTAAAGGCCAAGATGTTGGCTATAATGTTGTTCGCTAATGCTATTGCAACTTGTAAGTGATAAGAAGAGGGAGTAGGAAACCCTTACGGTAGGAAGTGAGGAAGTTAAGGGTGACCAAAGGAAGGGAAAGGAATATGACAAAATAGGACGAGCGGGAATTAGTATGAATAAGAAATGCAGAGCAGGACGAAAGAACCACGTCTAAGATTGAACGTACTGTATATAAGTTGTACACGGACAGTGATGCCATCTGTGAGTATTGGTATGCTAAGAATAAGACTAAGTAAGTATTTGATAAGAAGAACGAAGGTTTAGCAAGGACAGTGCAGTTGTGATATTTCGGGGATACTATAGAAAAATGTAACGATGGGTTAGGCCAATTACAAAAGTGGGATTAGTGCTGAGGACGGACGAGGCACGGCTATGGTTGAACTAAGGATCTGTTTCGATATTGGAGGTAAGACAAGAGAAGGGAAGACAAGGTAGAACATAAAGACTAACGAAAGGACCGCTAGTATAAGGGAATCGGAGATACGAATATTTGTGTCGTAAGATAATCCTAAGGGAATTAGGAATTTCCATGACCCTATGTTTTGAAGTCGTATGGAAAAATTTGAGGGATAGTAATGAAGGTACAAAGAAACGGGAACCTGGACTGATAAGCTACCGACAATCCCCGCAGTGTATGACCAAGAGCAACAGGTATAGAGAGGATAGCTACGACTACAATGATGGAGGAAAAAAAATCTGGGCAAGAGCGAGGTACTAGTTAAATTCCGGTCAAGTACACGAAGGAAAGAAGTGGGAGGAGTGGAGTGCAGGCAAAAAAAAGGTCAAGTAAGGATGAAGAGAGACTGACTTATGTTAAGGCATGATTAAACGACCGACAATCGAACCCAAAAAGGGGGTTGACTATTCCTAAGGAAGGAAAGATACTACACCCCGTACTTTCCGTACTTTGGGATTCGTGGAAGTCGTGGTCAATAAAGACGCAAAGTTATAGGTGCTTGGGGTACGATTATAAGAGTCCGAGTTCACGTAACGGTCATGGGAGGATTTGGAAGACCAGTGCACTAAGGGATCGATGAATGAACTGTATGTGGTAGCTATAAAAAGGGAGCTCCCCCGAGGTGCTTATGCGACCCTGTAAGGCTAGTTGAACATTCGAGGACGAATGTTCTAAAGGGGGGAAGGATGTTATATCCCGCATTTTTGTACATTGGGACATTCCGAGCAAGTTGCGAAAAGTTAAGGGCAAGGCCATTTTCCCGTTTTGTTTGAATGCGCAAGTCGCTTATAAATATTATTTTCATGGAATATTAAGGGCAAACTTGGAAATTGGAAATTATTATTAGTTCAAGACTTCTTGAAGAAGCATTGTGGCCGTGGGCCCCATTTACATTTTGGTCAATTGCAGCAAGCCATGTAAAGGAACATGTGTTCATCTTATATTTTGTAAGGGCCAAATATATATATGGACAAAGATGACAAGGCAAGCAAGACAATTAGTCATCTTTGATGACTTAAGAAATTTCTAGAGAATTTGGGAAAATTGAAGAAAATTGGAGAAAAGAAAAAAAAGAAGGGGCCGGTCATGTGCATGGCCATGTGCTCCTATATATATATATATAAGTGTTGGCACAAGGCACAACTCCTTATTTGTAATTCTAGAAACTTAAGGAGAAATGGAGAAAGAAAAAGAAATGAGGAAGACAAACGGCCATGGCTGGCCGAATTCAATCCATGGGTGATGATCAAGAAAAAATATTTTTCTTCTAGTTTTCTACTAATTGGGAGGTCCTCGTCGACGTGGAGTAGTTGTTGGAACAAGAAAACCATCCGTTCTTGCAAATGGAGTCTTGGCCGAGAAGGAGGATTGAAGGGAAAAGGTAAGGTTCTATCCTTTCTTGCATGTGTTATGGGCATTTGAGTGTGTGATGTGTTGAAATGGATGAAATTCATAAAGTTGTGTGTGTGTGTATGTTGGCCGAAGGTATGGGTGGTTTGTGTAGAAAAGATGAACTAATGCTATTTAGTGTTCTAGTGATGTTGTGGTGGATATTATGATGAAAGAATGAATGTTTGATGACTCATGTTGAAGTTGTAGTGTTGCGGGCTGTTTTGGAAAATTAATATGATTTTGATATAGTTTCTTGTATTGATGGAAATAATGTTGAAGACGTATGGAATTGTTGATATAGTTTATGAATTTGGAAGAAGAAAATGTGTTATGAATGTTCCTAATTGGGTTGGAAGGTTTCGGTGCATTGTGTGTGTATAGGTGTGGGCTGATTTGAATGATTTTGTGGAATTGTCCGAGATGTTTTCGAATCTTGTTCGAATGGTTGCGGACCAGTGATTGAATATGTGAGCATTGGTATTGAATTGGTCGTATATAGTTTATTTGAATATAAATGAAATGTTGTCGAATTGTATAGAAAGGAATTATTAATGGTAGAATGCGTCTTGAATCACTTATGGACATTGTTATTATGATTGTTGGTTTGGTTGTAGTTGATTTGGCCGAGTTGAATTCTCGAGGTTGTTGGATTTATAGGGGAGATCTTTGGAATTTCGTGGATAAAGTGACGGCTTGGAATTGGGTTCTTCAATGCTTATGGCTAATGTTGGGTGTCCAATGACGTTATTATAGATCGTGAGAAGCCGAGGCGTAGGTTTGGATTAGCTTAGAGGGCGGCCAAGGTATGTAAAGCTCACCCCTTCTTTCTTTGGCATGTCTTAGTTGAAAATAAGTTATGACACGAATTACGAGGTAACCCTATTCCGGTGATCCCAGCATGTTTATGATTCTTATTGGCTCCTTGATATTTGTATTCTTAATATGGTCAAATCATAGTCCTTATGTCGTTTGTATAATCAAATTTCAAAAGTTGCATAAAGGCTTTGTTTTCAAAAGAGTTTGTTTCTAAACGATTCCGAAACTACGAAAGTCCGTAACTTTCACCGAAAGGCTCGGATCGCTTTGATTTGTTCGTAGAAAGTTCTTAAGTGAATAAATGTTCGTAATCCTCCGAGGCGGACTCGGATTGATTTGATGTATGGCTATGATCTCTACGACACTTTGATAGGCTTATGATATAGGACATGTTCCGAGTAATGTCCGAAAGCTATTTGATATAACTAATGTCCGGACTTTCAAATGATGCTTCGATTTGATTTCTTCATCGAGTCCATGGAATGATTTATGTGCATATGGTTTCTCACTACTCTACTCGTGCAAGTTCAATATGACAACCCATATCCCACAAACACGTCTACACACCCATACGTACCTCTAACATATACCAAATAGCTAATGCTTAACAAGACCATACGATATAAGGCCCCGTACATATACCAAATGATCATATATATATACAAAACATAGATACAACAAAAATATATACCAAAAGTGTTAGCTCCGATCAAAAAGGGGAGCCTCGTCGTCTATATATATACAAAACATAGATCGACGTATATACCGGTGTTAGCGTATCACGCGGTGTGTCCGTACCGCGGGCATGTAACATGTACCCCCGAGAAGCAAGGGGGGTCGACGAAGATGTACCGAGTATGTAAAGCGGAAACATAACATACATAAACATAATAACCGTAATCGATACGTAAAATCGTAACGTACGGTAATACGTAAATAGGGCGGACAGAATCGGATTCGTAGCGAGTCGACTTACGTGTACGTACGTAACGTACGTACGTACGAATCATAAGCGAGTCGACTTACGAGCGTACAAACAGAATCTTATTATGTCGATTTAGGAATTTCGGGCCGACGGAGGCACAATGCGCATCGAGGTACGTATGTGACGTACGTACTTTCGTACAAAACCAAATCTCAAATATATGTCGATGTAATCGTAGTCCGAATCGTACGTACGTAATCGTGATGTACGTAATCATGCATGCAGTCATAATCATATGCGTACGTACATACCGTATATCAAATCTCAATCACATACGTACGTATCCCGCCCTTTAATAAGGGACGCGTACGAACCCGCCCTCGTAGTACGGACGCGGTGGACGTACAGAATCGATCAAATGCCATCCCGGCCGCCATCCCCATAATATCACATAATCGATCATAACCGCATCATATCGATACGTACGTATCCCGGCCCGCACAATCCGAGGGACGCGGTGAACAATGCAAAGAAGTGCACGAATTACGAACCCGGCCCGGCGCAGCGGAAGGAAGCATTGAGGCATCCACGAACGTACAAATGAGAAACCATATGCATACGTACCGACATACGTACGTAATCAAACCGAAGTAGTTCGAAGGTAAGTCAAATCGAATAAGCGGATCGTATCGTAACGTAGTATCCGTAATCGTTCCGCAGGTCGAATAATATTCGTATTCGTAAAGACAACATAATACTTATTAGTTAGCGGACGTAACATAATTAAGAGTTACTTATGAAAATCGTACGAAACAGATCGATTTGAACCATACCGGGAGTATCAGGGTATTGTGGGCCCACCTCGGACCCAATCATAATAAAGTACGTAAATTATAGATAATAAACCTTAGGGAGTCGTCCATAATCATTTTAGAGTGTTTCGACTCCATTTATGGAAGTTGCATACTTATAGGTCAACTTTAGAAGAAATGGGTTCGATCCACCGACGGATTTTGCACTAATTTCCATCTCGAATTGTGAGAAAAAGTGTCATCGAGGCTCGCCGTCAAGCCCGTCGTACTCGAACATGCCAAGGAATAAAAGGGCAAGGCTTTACATACCCGGATAGCGCCTTACGCTCCTCAAATCTCGCTTCCCGTTTCGTCCAAAAAGCCGCAAATGGTCATCCTTACCCATTACTATTCATGGAAGTTAACATTTTAATCTTGGGGTCATACTTGGCTACCGAAATTCCGGCAGACTTCCCCTATAATTATGACATCCCCGAGACTTAGCTCGGCTCTAATAACCAACATCAAGCCAACAACAACACCAACAAACACAATAAAACGCAATATGACCTATTTGGTCATCTTTCCAACCTAATGTCATAACTTCCTTTTCAACTTCATACTTTCAAATCACTACTAATTCAACCCATTAAACCTTGATTCATAATATAAGTATCATCACAACACAATTAACATATCAAACAAAATAATTCATGACCATTTCAAATTACCTACACCACACGGCCACATGCTACAATTTCTAACTTCCACTAATTCATTCAACTTCCATTTCCAATATGAATCTCGTCATAATTACAACTAAAACGCAACATAAAATTCAACACACAACCATGCACATGCACGGCCCAAACCTACTACAATTCACAACACACAAATTCTTCATACTTCTCATTTATTTCATAAAACCATAACAACATGATCAACATACTTACAAGTTCCACAATTTTTCTCTTCATACCATCACTTCCCACGGCCAACACACAAACACACACCACACGGCTAACACATACATACAACACTTCCATAATTCTCATGCACTCTACATATGCTACAACACATACATAACTTTTTCCCAACATAAACACAAGAATTCTTACCTTTTCCAAAGAATCTCCCCTTGCCAACTTAAGCTCTTCCTTGCCAAACTAATTGCACCAAGTTGTAGAGGACCTTGAATTTAGTAGGAAACCACAAGAGAACAATTTTTAGAAACAAGATTGAAGGCCTAGAAATTTTTCTTTTTTTTTTCTTCTTCTTTCTCCAAACCCGAATTGCTCTTCTTTTTTTTTCTTGATTTCTCCTTGATTTTTCTTGAAGTTTCATGAGCCATCCCTTACTTATACACATATTAATCACATGCAAAATTAATTAATTTTTGCATGGGCTTGGCCTTCATGGCCGGTTGGGCCTCCCTTGTTGGGCCTTATGTCTTATTTTTTTTTTGGCCCAAATTTTGCATGAATCATGTTTTGCAATTTCCAAAATAAATTTCCAAAATTCCAATTTTGCCCTTACGCCTTTTCCAACGTTTCCGCATTCAAGCTTCCATATCCGCCACACACCTACTAAGAAAAATTCAAACATGGCCTCCTTTCTCATAATTCACAATTATTTCGAATTTTTCGATTATGCAAAAAGACGGGATATAACATCCTCCCCCCCTTTAAAACATTCGTCCTCGAATGTTAATCGAACCTCATGGTAGATCAAAATCAGTCGGGGAGGTCTTCTTGCTACTTACATACTTGCACTTAATCGAAGAACTTGTATCGACCTTCATTTTCCAACTTCGTCCATTTTTCTTCAATATCACTTTATTAGAGTTGCTCGTACTGTCTTAAATCGGATATACGGCGGACAGAATCTTAACCGAATCAGAAGATCAATCGGGCGTCGACGGAGTCATATCCGGAGTCAGAAGCACGAAAGTGCGGCAGACAGAAGCATAATCCGACGTCGTCTTAAGCGGTCTCAAAATCAGAGCCAGACGTACAGAGGTATATCAGACGAATCTATAATCAGAGTCAGACATATAGAGATTTATCGGACAGATTTCGAAATTAGAGTCAAACGTGTAGACACATACACCGTACAGATTCACGGTCGAGGTCGACGTACGTGTGTGTATATCGGACGTATCCGCGATCCGGCGTACATACGTAAATATATCGTACGTATTCGTATCGTAGTCGATGTACGTAAATTTATCGACAGGTTTGAAATTAGAATCAGACGTACCGAAGGATATCGGACAGAATCATGATTGGAGTTGGACGTACAGAGGTATGTTAAACAGATACGTAATCGGATTCAGAAGCACAAGAGTGTAGCAAACAGAGCTTCACCGAAAGCAAGGGTGCAGAAATATGGCGTACAGAATTGCGACCATAGTCGAACTGCCTTTTTAGAATCTCTAATCACTCCACATACTCAAATTCCACTTAAGTTACCCCAACTTCGCATTTAGTCTCCATATCCATATTTGTGAAAAATTCTTGACATACTTCCCAGGGGGGTCACCCATCCCAGAATTGCCCTGACCTTAGCACGCTTAACTTCAGAACTTCCATACATTCGGATGCGTTATCGGTAATATCACTGCGTCAACTGCCCCACACGATCTTTGCCACGTAATTTAGGGCGCGGCGCCTTAATAAATTTTTCGTAAATTTTCGTAGCGGTCCCACCCCGGTCCAAACTACACAATTACCATATTGCCCTTCAAAGTTCCTCAACATCTACTTCACTTGCACTCATAATTTATCCTCCACTCGGGATTTCTAGATTTATACTAATGGCGGGGACATCTCGCCGTCCCTACCGTCACCGGATAATGTTTTACAAAAATCATACACACATAAGAAATTCTAGAAACTCATATACTCATGAAATACTCAATTTCGAATCCGACCCGGGAGCCGCCGTGAGAGGTGTGTCCACCATCATCCTCGTCCGTCCGCTCCCTACCTACCCGGCCTCCGCTATCACCCGCATCCGAATCGGAGGGTATCGAGTGGACGATCGTACAAATCCCGCCACAAGGTGACCGCATCAAAGAGAAATCCATAGCACTCTCCGAGGTAGCCGGCCGACATGCTCACTCTCGAAACAACCGGCGCATCGTAGGAAATCCTCTCCTCCGTCGTCCCGTGCGAAGGCTCCGATAGATCTGCCTCATAACTATCCTCCTCCGCGGAGGTAAGAAACTCTGGAGGGGTCATCGCCATATCCTCCGAGACGTCTGTATCATAGCCATCCTCCGCGGGATCCTCTGCTCCAGGGATCGGAGACTCTGGAGGAATAGTAGCTGGGTCCTCCGACGGATCCGTATCGTAACTATCCTCCGGGGATCCTCCGGTCGGTCCGACTCAATCGAGTAACCGGGGCTCCGCCTACTCGGCCCCGTGACATCCCGGGGGCCTTCTTGGCACCCCCATCTCCATCATCGAAGCGGCCCTCTTCATCTTTATCCTACAATCACCCGTGCAGAGGAGAGGGTCGAAATAATTTCCCAAGATACCGACGCGTATGCTCTTTTCGAGCCTCGCCGTAGACACAAGAATTCGTCGGAGGAGCCATCCTAACAATACAAACTCTATCGCACGATCTAAGATTTCAACAAAGGGTAACATAACATCCTAGATGTCCCGTAGCCTCCTCGTTTATAGATGTGGGGCCCAACACACCGATAAACAAGACTCTACTAGACACGGCCTCGCGTACATTCCGAGAACCGACCGCTTCGATACCACTTTTGTCACGACCCAACCCCGTGGCCGTGATCGGTGTCCTACTTGGACACCCATACGTACCTACCTACCGTATCCGATATACCAAATAGCTAATGCGCTTAACATATTTAAAACCATACGATATAAGGTGCATCGCTCGAACATACATATACATATATACATACCGAAACCCGTACGTGCCGTTAAGGCTATTATATCGATAAAGTCGCAAACTCGCACATACTTACCGAACAAAGACAACCCATATCCCACAAACACGTCTACGTGCCTCTAACATACGAAGCAGAATCGAAGACGGGACAGGCCCCGTCGTACCCAAATGATCATATATATATACAAAACATAGATACAACGAAAAAATATATACCAAAAGTGTTAGCTCCGATCAAAAGGAGCTTCCAAACAAGATCGACGTCCTAGACCGGTGGCGTATCACGCGGTGTGTCTGTACCTATGGGCATGTAACACAGCCCCCGAGAAGCAAGGGGGTCAGTACGAAGATGTATCAGGTATGTAAAGCGGAAACATAACATACATAAACATAATAACCGTAATCGATACGTAAAATCGTAACGTACGGAAATACGTAAATAGAGCGGACAAATCGGATTCGTAGCGAGTCGTACTTACGTAATGTACGTACGTAACGTACGTACGTAATCATAAGCGAGTCGACTTACGAGCGTACAAACAATCTTATTATGTCGATTTAGAATTTCTACGACGAGGCACAATGCGTATCGTAGGTACGTAAGTGTGACGTACGTACTTTCGTACAAAACCAAATCTCAAATATATGTCGACGTAATCGTAGTCCGAATCGTACGTACGTAATCGTGATGTACGTAATCATGGATGCGAGTCATAATCATATGCGTACGTACATACCGTATATCAAATCTCAATCACATACGTACGTATCCCGCCCTTTAATAAGGGACGCGGTAACGTAACCCGCCCTCGTAGTACGGACGCGGTGACGTACGTAATCGATCAAATGCCATCCCGGCCGCCATCCCCATAATATCACATAATCGCATCATAACCGGATCATATCGATACAGACAGATCCCGGCCCGCACAATCCGAGGGACGCGGTGAACAATGCAAGTGGAAGTGCACGAATTACGTAACCCGGCCCGGCGCAAGAAGGAAGCATTGAGGCATCCACGAACGTACAAATGAGAAACCATATGCATACGTACCGACATACGTACGTAATCAAACCGAAGTAGTTCGGAAGGTAAGTCAAATCGAATAAGCGGATCGTATCGTAACGTAGTATCCGTAATCGTTCCGCAGGTCGAATAATATTCGTATTCGTAAAGACAGTCATAATACTTATTAGTTAGCGACGTAACATAATTAAGAGTTACTTATGAAAATCGACGATTTAAACGGATCGATTAGGACCATACCGGGAGTATCGTGGTATTGTGGGCCCACCTCGGACCCAATCATAATAAAGTACGTAAATTATAGATAATAAACCTTAGGGAGTCGTCCATAATCATTTTAGAGTGTTTCGACTCCATTTATGGAAGTTGCATACTTATAGGTCAACTTTAGAAGAAATGGGTTCAGTCTTACTGACGGATTTTGCACTAATTTCCATCTCGAATTGTGAGAAGCGAAGTGTCATCGAGGCTCGCCGTCAAGCCCGTCGTCGACTCGAACATGCCAAGGAATAAAAGGGCAAGGCTTTACATACCCGGATAGCGCCTTACGCTCCTCAAATCTCGGCTCCCGTTTCGTCCAAAAACCGCAAATGGTCATCCTTACCCATTACTATTCATGGAAGTTAACATTTTAATCTTGGGGTCATACTTGGCTACCGAAATTCCGGCAAAGACTTCCCCTATAATTATGACATCCCCGAGACTTAGCTCGGCTCGAATAACCAACATCAAGCCAACAACAACACCAACAAACACAATAAAACGCAATATGACCTATTTGGTCATCTTTCCAACCTAATGTCATAACTTCCTTTTCAACTTCATACTTTCAAATCACTACTAATTCAACCCATTAAACCTTGATTCATAATATAAGTATCATCACAACACAATTAACATATCAAACAAAATAATTCATGACCATTTCAAATTACCTACACCACACGGCCACATGCTACAATTTCTAACTTCCACTAATTCATTCAACTTCCATTTCCAATATGAATCTCGTCATAATTACAACTAAAACGCAACATAAAATTCAACACACAACCATGCACATGCACGGCCCAAACCTACTACAATTCACAACACACAAATTCTTCATACTTCTCATTTATTTCATAAAACCATAACAACATGATCAACATACTTACAAGTTCCACAATTTTTCTCTTCATACCATCACTTCCCACGGCCAACACACAAACACACACCACACGGCTAACACATGCATACAACACTTCCATAATTCTCATGCACTCTACATATGCTACAACACATACATAATTTTTTTCCCAACATAAACACAAGAATTCTTACCTTTTCCAAAGAATCTCCCCTTGCCAACTTAAGCTCTTCCTTGCCAAACTAATTGCACCAAGTTGTAGAGGACCTTGAATTTAGTAGGAAACCACAAGAGAACAATTTTTAGAAACAAGATTGAAGGCCTAGAAATTTTTCTTTTTTTTTTTCTTCTTCTTTCTCCAAACCCGAATTGCTCTTCTTTTTTTCTTGATTTCTCCTTGATTTTTCTTGAAGTTTCATGAGCCATCCCTTACTTATACACATATTAATCACATGCAAAATTAATTAATTTTTGCATGGGCTTGGCCTTCATGGCCGGTTGGGCCTCCCTTGTTGGGCCTTATGTCTTATTTTTTTTTGGCCCAAATTTTGCATGAATCATGTTTTGCAATTTCCAAAATAAATTTCCAAAATTCCAATTTTGCCCTTACGCCTTTTCCAACGTTTCCGCATTCAAGCTTCCATATCCGCCACACACCTACTAAGAAAAATTAAGTGTGTGACACCTAAGAACAGAAGGAACAATCATAAAAGGGTATAGGATCATCAAAGAATAAAGTACTCCTAATGCTTCTAAGAGTAGATAGTATGGAAGCTCGTTCATTCATTCGTTCGTTCGTTCGTATTATAAGGATCATTCCATAATGAAAGAAGGGATAGCCATAACTAATCGTTCAACTTCTACTTCTTGAACTGCGTAAGTCTACAAATCAAGATAGCATTGGCCACGATTAGACCATTTACATCACTTGCTATCCAATTCAAGTGCAAAAGAAACTTAATGAATTTTGGACAGCATCTCCTTTGTAAACTTACTAATCCCTCAATTTCCAATTCAACCCAAACATCAACAACAACACCAACAACAACAATATCAATACTTACATATTAAAATATAATCGAATCTATTCCAAATCATCCCTCAAAATAGCCCTTAATCCTAACTTTACCCTTATTCAACTTACCACTTTCATAACTATATTTCCTTTATTTAAAACCACTAAAACTCTTGATAATTAACTTAAACACAAAGGTAGGAATCATATACATACCTTGAAGGGACTAGAATACCAAGAATCAACTTCAACTTAAACTTCCAAGCTCCACAACTTCAATAAAACCTAGGGGCAACTCGCTAACTTCTTCACTTGCTCGAGTTAACGAGGCTCTGATCTTACTAAAACTCCTATAATTTGATGGGAAAGGTAGAGGGGAAATATGTTAGGGTTTTCACTAGTTGGGGTGTGGAAAATAAGAAATAAAATCGTGGGAGTCGTATATATAGATGGATCAAGAAAGTTCCAAAGAGCGGGTCGATGGGTCGGGTCGACGGCTTCGGCGTGCTCCACCGACCTCGCCACCCGAGAATCAAGGATGGTGTCTCATCGACGGTGTACAACGATGGCTTGTTAACTAGTCGAACGCTCTGGCCAAAAAGATAGTGATTTCTGTGACTTCGAGTCGCTCCGACTAGTGTCGATTCGGTTCGTTTAAATTCTAATCCTATCATACCGCAAAAAATGTATACTTATACTTTGGTACACATGGGAGTGAGCACTTAATATTTCAAAGAATTGGGTGCGGATCTCCATACTAAGGGTATAAATCACTAGAAACCATAAACTCTCTCACGACGAAACTTAGCGTAACGACCGATAACAAGTACATTGGCATGCTTTGAAGGACACTGTAGTTTTTCTTTCACCAAAGACATTGTAATATTCCTTTCACCAAAGACTCCAAAGACATCAGCTTCCCTTTCCTATTCTGCAGTTTTTCTTTCCCCTTCCTGATCAACTAATTGTAATATGCTTTTTTATTTCTCAAACAGCAAAATAGTATTTACCAGATGTCACGACTCAACCCCGTAGGCTGTGACTAGTGCCCGAGTCGACACTCGTATACATATGTTAACTACACCGGCCCATATAGCAATGATAAGAACATATATATATAACAAGGCAAGATGTCGTTCACAACCGTCGCATATATAGACATAATATAGCAACCGTCTCGAGAGTTACAACTGCTTAACAGATAACATCGTATATGTTTACAAGTGCTACCGTAATATGTGAACGTCCAAACGACACGAGCCGACAAGGTCACCTTAACACATAGCTTCCAAACATGTATATATATATATCTACGCAAGCCGACAAGGTCGCTACTACGAATGGGAACGTCCAAAACATAAGTCATACTAACATACCCGGACAACAATATACACAACCCACACATATGCTCCGCGTACCTCTAAGAGTGATAAGAACATACGCACGGGACAGGCCCCCGCCGTACCCCCCGGCTAAGCATATATATACAACAAAAGGGTTCCGTACTCAAAATATAGGCTCCTAATGCGGAGCACTCCAAGATACAGTAATAGATATCCTAAGTCAAGGCGGATCACCAAAACGAGCGTCCGTACTCGGCGGTACGAAACGCAATTTCCCCCGAAGAAAGTGGGGAGAGTACGAAAATACGTACCGAGTATACAAAGCATGGAATACAGAACAGGATCATAGCCGAAATAAGAAGTACGGGTAAAGCGAGTACAATAACCAAAATACCAAAATGCTTGCTTTTGAATCACAAATCACGCATGTCAATATCATATATCATATCCTAATATACAGACTCGCGAACATGGTCGCCACTCTGCCTTTGGCGCCATGCGCATACCTGCATCACGCATAACTCCGTATCACAAGATAACTCCATATCACAAAGATAACTCCGTATCACAAGTAGCAACTCAACACAGCATAACACCATAACACAAGATAAACACCACAATATATATATATACCGTACTCCCGCCCTCTAGTGAGGGACTCGTGAAAGATGTAATAATAGTATGCAATTTGTTAGCAGTAGTGAGTAACAGGGAAAAAAAAGGGAGAAGTTTTTGGGAAAAGCCCAAACGGATCCACGTGGAAGATTGTGGGCCGAGGTATGACGTTTTTGGCATGCCCCCCCGGTTTTAGACCCCGCGGAAAGGAAAACCCCGAATGTTCAACGGGGAGGGGGAAACCCCAAAGCCCGTCTCGTGTCATGACCCAACCCCGTGAGCGTGACTAGTGCCGAGGTGGACAACTCGTATACGGCACCGTGCTTATAATCGACCCACAACTAACATAATAAAGAACTTATATATAAAAAGGCAAGACGTGCGTTTTAAAGAAACCGCATATATAAATATATCAAAGCAACCTGTCTCCTGAGGAGTTACAACTTTCGATAGATAATATCACATATAAGCCGGCAAGGCTATCATAACATGTGGGAACGCCCCAAAACATAAGTCATATATACACAACTAACAACAACTATATACAAACCCACACATATGTCTCTGTAGACCTCTAAGAGTAACAACGGTATCATATGACGGACGGGGCCCCGCCGTGACTGGATAGACACATATGTACAACAAAAGAATCTGTACCCAGAAGCTAGGCTCCGAAACAAATGAGCACTCCAAGTCAGCTGAACAGAAATCCTAAGCTGGCGGATCACCAAAGCAAGAATCAGATCACTGCATTTAGATGAAATTACACCGAAGAAAGGGGTCGGTACGAAATATGTACCGAGTATATAAAGCATGAAATACGGATCGAGGAGATAATAAATAAGAATACAGAAATAAGTACAATGACCAAATACCAAAATGCTTACTTTTGAAACACAAATCATGCATATTAATATCATATATATATATATATATATATCGGCCCATTATAGGACTCGGTAAACATGGTCGCCACCCCTTTGGCGCCATAACACAAGATACTTTCCGGAACACGATAACTCCGTATCACAAAAGATAACTCCGTATCACAAGATAACTCGGTAGCACAAAGATAACTCCGTATCACAAAGATAACTCCGTAACACAAAGATAACTCCGTATCACAAAGATAACTCACGTATCAAGATAACTCCGTAACACATAACTCCATATCACAAAGATAACTCCGTAACACAGCATAACTCCGTATCACAAAGATAACTTCGTATCACAGCATAACACCATAATATATATATATATATACCGTACCTGGCCCTCTAGTGAGGGTCTTGGTGAAAGATGTAACAACAAAATGCACAAACCGAGTAATGAGTAATCATATGCATATAAATCATCTTTTGAGACTCAATAGATAAGTAGACTAACCAACACTCGAGTATCAGGATGATAGCCATATTAAGTTTTCTCTAGATGTCAAGACAAACTATATTAGGAGAGTCTCGTTGATCAAGTACATGTATCAAATCAATACGAGACAGCGCTTTATGAAAGTTAAGGACATTATTCATTATAGAATCCTTAAGAATAGGGACTTTTTAGCGCATCGTTTACTATCCAATCATACCAAAGACTCGAGGGCAATAGCTCGACTATATTAAGAATTCTAATATCAAGAAGTGAATAAGAATCATAAACATGCTCGGATCTTATGAATAGAATTGCCCCAAAGCTCATATCGTATCATACTTACATCTAGGACATGCCAAAAGAAAGAAAGGATAGGCTTTACATACCTGTTAGCGACTATCCGTAAATCCGTTCGCCTCGTCGCTCTTTTAGCCTATTTAATATAAGAGTAACGTTATCGTTAGTAGCTATATTTTCTAGTTCGCAAATTCGTAGGCCGTCACTTATAGAACTTATTCTTTAACTTATATGCCTCGTTTAGGGTTTTTCATTATTCAAGGACTTAACGAAAATCGAGCGCATTTCCACCCTATATATTCGCCTAACCCGACTTTCTAATTATCCGTCAACAGAAATACCAACAACAAGAATACCAACAATTTCATATCAAACTAGAATTAAATCCATCCTTAAATCACTTTCCAAAACAGCCCAATATACATTCTTATACCGATGCTTGTATATGCTTCTTTATTTTCGTATATACATAGTATAACAACAAACACAACGACAACAACTACAGCCAATCCCACGATATTCCAGCCCACAAAACAATTCATAACAACCACCAAACAGCCCATATGATAACAACAATAATTTATCTAACTTCCCGTAATTAATTTCGTAGTTCCCACGTCACAATTTAGCTATACCGGGATGAATTTAAATATATCTAGTAGAGGATAATTATTACCTCATATGCCAAAAAAATAATCTTCTTCCACCTTACTTCACTTCGAAGAAAGCCCGGATTCAATAACACGACAAAGTGGAATAATGAGATTGAAGTATAGAGCAAGACGCGCTATGTTTCTTGTTCCCACTTGAAAAGACCTCAACGGAACTCCGTGCTCTCGTAGACGAAGGCCGTATCTATATCCGAAAATTCAACTAAATTATCATCCAAATCTTATGGAACGTTTTTCTTCTTTCTTTTCTTTACAAAAATGAATCTAGTATGATGAAAATGGTTTTATGCTATATGTTTACTTGTTCCCGTATGTATTTTGTACGAATATAGTACCAAGGTCCAATATGGCTGCCTCTTTATTTTTAGTATGTAATTTGCATGAAATAGCCAAAGTCCAATGTTGCTGCCTCTTGTTTCTACGTGGCATTATGCACTTTCACGTGCATTTGACTCCTCACTTTATAAGATGTAGTGCCATCATGTTATTCTAGCTACTGCCACGTATTGGAGAGGTGGCATTAGCTTAATTTATTTAATTCTATACACATAATTAATTTCTTGATCTCAATTCACTTAATAACAATTATTTTTAATACACTTCATATACTCATTACCACGATTATGTGATATAGCACGTATGTCCGTAGTCCTTTTACATACACACAAAATATTATTCTCAATCACCATGGTCACCTTAATAAGGCCTAAATTATTTTCGACTTCATTCCTCATATACACCAAGTTCTTGATTTTCATGCTTGAATATAACCAAATCCTACGGCCTCGTAAAACCACCATGTTGGACGGTTCAATTTTTTGGTCCCAAAAATACTGGGTATTATAGCTTTAGGACCGTATTTTATTCGAATAAATTTTGAAACTCGACAAAACTTATTTTCTTCGATTGGTTTAACTTCAAATCCTTAACGGTACATGTGTACCATCAGTTTAACCACCTATAAGCTTGGGGGATAACCTCGTGTCCGTCACTAATATCATTTAACTCGCATGCTTTCCGACGTACGAAAATACGAGATGTAACATCCTTCCCCCCTTTAGAACATTCGTCCTCGAGAATGTTAAACCCCGTCTGTAAAGATCTAATAAGGCTCAATATATCGGGCTAATCTTTCTCCTTTTTTGTGGATTTCATTACACCTTCATGTGGTGACTCCTTCGAAAATACCCAATCACCAATCTGGAACTCTAAGTGTCGACGTCGATTATCTACGCATATGACTTACGACTGCGAGTCATAATAACCTTTCCCGAACGAGCTTCACTTTTATCAACTGCTTGCTGAATCATATCTGGGCCAATTAACTTAGTTTCACCCACATCAAACCAGTCAATAGGTGACCTGCACTTTCTGCCATACAAAGCCTCATACGGTGCCATCTGGATACTGGAATCGTAGCTATTGTTATAGGCAAACTCAATAAGTGGCAACTGATCATCCCAGCTACCTCTGGAGTCAATAATACAGGCCCGTAACATATCTTCTAGCGTCTGAATAGTACGCTCAGCCTGTCCGTCAGGCTGAGGGTGAAATGTTGTACCAAGATTCGCCTTTGTGTCCCCAATCCTTTTGGAATGGTCTCCAAAAGTTAGCTATATACCGAGGCTCCTCTCCCGACATAATAGGTGTGGAAACCTCATGAAGTCTCACTATTCCCTTGATATATAACTGCACATAGTTCTCAGCTGAATAGGTTGTCCTGATTAGAAGAAAATGGGCTGATTTGCCGGCCTATCCACAATACTCCATATAGGATCATACTTCTATGGAGTGCGAGGTAAGAATGTATTGAAGTCCATATTCTGGGATCTTCAGCCTCACGTATTACTTCTCGACTTCTTTAAAAGACTTTAGCTGTCATCCTACTTCTTAGCTCTTAATCTCAATCCTTAGAGTTGGCTATCTAGTAGCGCTGGAATTCCCTCATATAATAACTTTATTTAGCTGCTTTGTGTTCCATCTATCATTAACTGGTTCTTGATTTGACATATAAATTCACTGTCATCCAGTAACCAGCTTGTCCTGATCGTCTCGTTCAAGCCGTTTCACAATTCCCTTTAATCCAACTTGTAACACTTTAGGCACATTATCTCGTGTCATTTCTTTGTCTTTAATTCAAACTCTTCTATTGCCTCTTTTACCAGATTCTGCTCTTAGTTTTTGTCACACATTATGTTGCAACCTTTACAAGAATATGCGAGGGTGCTTAATTTAGCCCGAGAAAGACCTTAGCGTCGTTTCACTAATCTTTATGCTTTACCGTGCCTTCTCCTC
The DNA here is from genome assembly GCF_029784015.1 of Lycium ferocissimum. Lineage (NCBI taxonomy): Eukaryota > Viridiplantae > Streptophyta > Magnoliopsida > Solanales > Solanaceae > Lycium > Lycium ferocissimum. The sequence continues at coordinate 61,719 of NW_026725789.1, forward strand.
TCTTATCTTACCATCGGTATCGGGATGTTCCTTCGACTCAACCATGGCCATGTCCTATTTGCCCTCAGTATTAATTCTATCTCGGTAACTTAGCTTAACCCATCTTTACCTTTTTCTTAATGTATCCAAAATATCACAACCACATTGTTATTACTGAATCCTTACTCTTCTTATCAAGTACTTACTTACTTGGTCTTACACTTAATATACAAATATTCGTAGGTTGCATAACTATTCTTGTATAACTTGTATAAGATATACCCACTCTTAGGCATAGTCTTTCCTTCTCCTGGTTCATTATGCTTTTCATAACTCATCCGTCCTAAAAACTCGTTCGTAGCCTATCTGGTCATACTCCTTTCCCTTTCTTTATTCACCCTTTGATCTTCTCGCTCCTACTATAGGAGATTTTCTATTCCTTCTCCTTTATTACTTATAAGTCACAATATCATTAGTGAACAATTCTATTGCCAACATCTTAGCCTCGAAAGCGTTGCTATCCTTTATAATATCTCTTTAGTTACTCGTTACCATTCTCTTGTCGTATTCTTTCTTCTTATAAGCACCCACTTTTTAATGGCATATCATTCAAGGCCTTTACAAATGATTTTCAACACTGTCTCAAATACCATTCTGACTTTTATACGTTTATTGCTGGCTTTCAGATCTTACTAACTCGTTTCAGCAAGGGGTCTCAATTGGAATTTAAGCATTTATATCAAATATATTTCAGCGTCAATTGTTTCCATTTAGACATCTTATACTTGCATTTCTCTTGCACATCAGCTTCCCCCCCAACTTTTAATGGTCAAGGTGCTTATACCATTATCCGTTTATATTCTGCTTTATTTCCCTACTTCCAATTTCAAATTCCTCCGATCCCTTTTTTTTTCAATCCACATGGTACTGTACCATATCCATTTCTTTCCCTTCTAATCTATAACTTTGATTATCCACGTACGAAACCTTAACAAAATCACGAAGCGATGAGAACCTCTCTATATATAGTACAAACTCTCATCTGATAATCTGTACTCGAGTAATACGACCAGCGTAGCAACTCATCCAAGGCCACATTCCATTTACTCCAATCGATATTTAACTAGTACTTGTAGTCGTTCCAATCTCAATTAGGTAGCACCTATATCCCGATGATAAGTGTCCAAAGTCCTCTTGTAACATTATCTTTATCCCAACCTATAGCATCTGTTTCCTTTAATCGATCTACAATACATCATTTGCTCCTCAAGCCTACCGTTTTTGTCCTTTAAGGATTCCACTATTTTCGAGGTGAAGTCGTGTACGCGTAGTACTCCTTTATACCTTATAGCCTTTCACCCTTGTTGTGTGCTCAGTACCGACTTTTAACTTACTTAAATCATATCAAATTTATTTTATTGATAGCCTTGTCTTGTCACCTTGTCATCGTACCACCCCTTAAATTCATAAGTATATATTCCCCTTTCATTCCATACTCGTACTTAATTAATTACGTCTATGTTGGGTGCTTCCTTTAGAATTTCCTTATCATTTCTTCCGCCTACGTCTATCTTTTATTCTGTACACGAGGAATCTTATGCTACCTCTGTATCCTTCGGAACACATCACTTCCGCATAATCCTTTTTTTTTTTTTTTAAAACATCTTCTGTTCATTCAAGTTTATTCATATCGTACCAGTCATTTTCTAACACTCATTCGACCTCGTTTCTCATCCTTTCTATAGTTTGGTCTTTCACCCTTTCGTCACTTATATTACTCGTATTCTCGGCTATAAACGTCATGACCTATTACTTACACTGTTATCTCTCTTTCTTCTTATTTCCTTCTTTCAATTACTCTTTCTTTTCTTATACTCGCTATCATTTCCGTTTCCACATAATCCTTATTCTGAACTTTCCCTATAAAAGAACTTTATGTCTTTCTTATTTGTTCTATAGCTCACTTTTATACCTTAGTCACATAGGTCACGTCATATCTCTTAGTCACTTCCTCACTAGGCTTTACTCATTTTCGTAACAATCCTCATCATATTCACATTATAGCCCGTTCGTAATCAACCCTATAGTATAACACTTCTTAACCTTATTCACGATTCTTACTATGGGTTGATTACTCTCAGTGGAGTAAACGCATTTAACCTTTTACCTTCCTTGATCAATCTTATCCGTAATATCTCGCAAGCTGTCCTATCAATACACTCATATCCGTCACAATTCTTCTTCCTCCATACTCTCGTCTTAATCGTATTATTACTTCTTTTAACTATAAACTCGTCATATTTTATCCCTGCTTATCAATTTAGCAATTAACTTATTCCTCCATACTCGTAGCTTAATCAAATCTTGTCATTACTATTGGCACGACTTTTCAAAACATATTACGAACCTATATCTTATTCTCTTTTTATTTCTAAGTAAATTTTGGCAGTCCACTGCGCATATTTCTTATCATTTCGAAACCTGCACGAGTTTCTGAAATACCAACAATGCCTCACGGGGCCAACATATATATATATATATATATATATATATATATATATATATATCATATCATATCACGGCCACACAGCTCCCAATATCAACAACAACGAAAATGATGAACTTACCTCGTATGTTCTTGTTCAACTCAATGCCACTCGTTACACTCTCTAAAGTTTACTTTCCTTTCGCTTTTCAACTTTACATTTCAATCGTACTTCAATGCCTTACTCGACATATATCTTTCATACCTTTGCTTACCTGCGTGCTTTGTAACTTCCAATATCGCTAGTCACTTTCTTCTGTCGATGCCGTTCTTCTGCTGAAATCAAAGGTTAGTATAAGGAATTTCATTTCCTATGACTTGGCTCTATCGCACGATCTTAGATATGAAAGAAAGGTAACATCCTAAATGTCCTGTAGCCTCCTGTTTATAGATGTGGTGCACAACACACCGATAAACAAGACTCTACTAGACACGGTCTATAGAAACTCGAGGATGAACTCGGATACCGCCACGTCACGACCCAACCCCGTAGGCCGTGACTAGTGCCCGAGCTGGACACTCGTATACGCCTGTTAACTATAATCAGCCCACAACTAACATAATAAAGAACTTATATATAAAAAGGCAAGACGTCGTCTTAAAACTATCGCATATATAAATATATCAAAGCAACCTGTCTCCTGAGGAGTTACAACTTTCGATAGATAATATCATATATAAGCCGGCAAGGCTATCATAACATGTGGGAACGCCCCAAAACATAAGTCATATATACACAACTAACAGCAACTATATACAAACCCACACATATGTCTACAGACCTCTAAGAGTAACAACAGTATCATATGACGGGACAGGGCCCCGCCGTACCCCTGGATAGACACATATGTACAACAAAAGAATCTGTACCCAGAAGCTAGGCTCCGAAACAAATGAGCACTCCAAGTCAGCTGAACAGAAATCTAAGTCAAGGATCTACCAACAAGAATACTGCACTGCGGGCATGAACGCAAATTTGAAAGAAAGGGGGTCAGTATAAAATATGTACTGAGTATATAAAGCATGAAATATAGTGATCAGGGAGATCCAAAATAAGAAGTACGTAAAAACAAGTACAATGACCAGAATACCAAAATGCTTACTTTTGAAACACAAATCATGCATATTAATATCATATATATATATATATATATATATATATATATATATATATATATATATATATCCGGCCCATTATAGGACTCGGTGAACATGGTCGCCACCCCGTCTTTGGCGCCATAACACAAAGATACTTCGGAACACAGCATAACTCCGTATCACAGCATAACTCCGTAACACAGCATAACTCCGTATCACAGCATAACTCCGTAACACAGCATAACTCCGTATCACAAAAGATAACTCCGTATCACAAAGATAACACCATAATATATATACATAACTCCGTAATATATATATATATACCTCTAGTGAGGGTCTCGGTGAAAGATGTAATAACAAAATGCACAAACCGAGTAATGAGTAATCATATGCATATAAATCATCTTTTGAGACTCAATAGATAAGTAGACTAACCAGCGCTCGAGTATCAGGATGATAGCCATATTAAGTTTTCTCTAGATATCAGTACAAACTATATTAAGGAGAGTCTCAAGGATCATATACATGTATCAAATCAATACGAGACAGCTTATGAAAGTTAAGGACATTATTCATTATAGAATCCTTTAAGAATAGGGACTTTTATGCATCGTTTACTATCCAATCATACCAAAGACTCGAGGGCAATAGCTCGACTATATTAAGAATTCTAATATCAAGAAGTGAATAAGAATCATAAACATGCTCGGATCTTATGAATAGAATTGCCCCAAAGCTCATATCGTATCATACTTACATCTAGGACATGCTAAAAGAAAGAAAGGATAGGCTTTACATACCTGTTAGCGACTATCCGTAAATCCGTTCGTCTCGTCGTTCTTTTAGCCTATTTAATATAAGAGTAACGTTATCGTTAGTAACTATATTTTCTAGTTCGCAAATCCGTAGGCCGGCACTTATAGAACTTATTCTTTAACTTATATGCCTCGTTTAGGGTTTTTCATTATTCAAGGACTTAACGAAAATCGGGCAGCATTTCCCCTATATATTCGCCTAACCCGACTTTCTAATTATCCTCTCGTCAACGTAAATACCAACAACAGCAATACCAACAATTTCATATCAAACTAGAATTAAATCCATCCTTAAATCACTTTCCAAAACAGCCCAATATACATTCTTATACCGATGCTTATGTATGCTTCTTTATTTTCTTATATACATAGTATAACAACAAACACAACGACAACAACTACAACCAACCCCACGATATTCCAGCCCACAAAACAATTCATGACAACCACCAAACAACCCATATGATAACAACAATAATTTATCCGACTTCCTGTAATTAATTTCGTAGTTCCCAATTCACAATTTAGCTATACCGGGATGGATTTAAATATATCTAGTAGAGGAGAATTATTACCTCATATGCCAAAAAACTAATTTTCTTCCACCTTACTTCACTTCGAAGAAAGCCCGGATTCAATAACACGACAAAGTGGAATAATGAGATCGAAGTATAGAGCAAGACGCGCTATGTTTCTTGTTCCCACTTGAAAAGACCTCAACGGCACTCCGTGCTCTCGTAGACGAAGGCCCGTTTCTATATCCGAAAATTCGACTAAATTATCATCCAAATCTTATGGAACGTTTTTTCTTCTTTCTTTTCTTTACAAAAATGAATCTAGTATGATGAAAATGGTTTTATGCTATATGTTTACTTGTTCCCGTATGTATTTTGTACGAATATAGTACCAAGGTCCAATATGGCTGCCTCTTTATTTTTAGTATGTAATTTGCATGGAATAGCCAAAGTCCAATGTTGCTGCCTCTTGTTTCTACGTGGCATTATGCACTTTCAAGTGCATTTGACTCATCACTTTATAAGATGTAGTGCCATCATGTTATTCTAGCTACTGCCACGTATTGGAGAGGTGGCATTAGCTTAATTTATTTAATTCTATACACATAATTAATTTCTTGATCTCAATTCACTTTAATAACAATTATTTTTAATACACTTCATATACTCATTACCACGATTATGTGATATAGCACTCATCCGTAGTCCCTTTTGGTACACACAAAATATTATTCTCAATCACCGTGGTCACCTTAATAAGGCCTAAATTATTTTCGGACTTCATTCCTCATATACACCAAGTTCTTGATTTTCATGCTTAAATATAACCAAATCCTGCGACCTCGGTAAAACCACTCATGTTGGACGGTTCAATTTCTTGGTCCCAAAAGTACGGGGTATTATAACTTGGACCGTATTTTATTCGAATAAATTTTGAAACTCGACAAAACTTATTTTCTTCGATTGGTTTAACTTCAAATCCTTAACGGTACATGTGTACCATCACTTTAACCACCTATAAGCTTGGGGGATAACCTCGTGTCCGTCACTAATATCATTTAACTCGCATGCTTTCCGACGTACGAAAATACGGGATGTAACACTCCGTGCATACTGCGACCAGTTAGTCGGCATAAAAAGGAATGAACCCTTGATTATACGATTGTTCAGTCGTAGCCTGACCGGTGAGGCCGCAGAATGGTTCTCCACGTAGGACATGCTCCAGTGGTGCCGCCGGGAAGACATGGCAGAATCCTTCATGGAAAGGTTTCGGTTCAATATCGAGACCATACCAGACCGTTACTACCTAGAGAAGGTCAAACAAAAATCAACAGAAAATATAGAGAATTCGTCAGTAGATGGTGGGCCGAAATAGCTCGCGTGCAGCCAGCTATGAGCGAGGAAGAACTCATTTTCGTATTCATCAGGTCACAGGAGCCAAATTTCTATGATAGGATGTTGTCCATGGCCGGAAGGCCGTTCTCTGAACTAGTAAAAATGGGAGAGGCCATAGAAGATGGCCTCAAATTTGGAAAGATCGTCAGTATCTTCAACAAAGCGTCTGGGCAGGCTGCCGCGGGGATCTTCCACAAAAAGAAAGAGGACGTGGTAAGCATATCCCACCTTTCAAACCAAAATCCAAAAGGACCCTCACCTGCCCACCAAGCCCCACCCTTCTTGAATTACTCTACCCCTCCGTACAGCTCAGCACCCGTGTATTACACACAACCAGCATTTACCACTGCTGTGCCAGCATACACGGCTCCGCCCAGTGTCCGTGTATCCGCCCCTGCTTACCAACCGCCACCACAACAAACATACCAACCACTACCCCAGCAAAACTACCGTCCACCATAAAATAACCCCCCCACAAGCCTATCAAACCCAGAACTACCAAAATCAGCCACCACCCCCTACATATAATGCGCCACGTCCAGTTTTCAAGAAGAGACCTGTGAGGGAATTCGTGTCGCTTTTCGAACCAAGGGCTAGACTGTTAGAGAGGCTGCTGCCCGCAGAGCTAATTCAGAAAGCCACGCCAAAACTAGCACAACCTGGAAGTCGGTTCTACCGGACCGATCAAACTTGTGCCTACCATTCGGGAGGAGTCGGGCACAGCACGGAAGATTGCATAAACCTGAAACAAAAAATTCAGGATCTGATCGATAAAAGAGAAATCGTCTTGGAAACTGCCGCCTCTAATGTAAACACAATCCCGCTACTCAATCATGAAAATGGCGGGATCCATATGATAGAAAGTGATAAAGACTAGGAAGCTTGTGGAACATTGTCTCCCAGAATCACCAAGCCTCTAGAACAGACGGTTGCTTCCCTCACCCTCCAAGAACAGCCCAAATTCAAGGTTTTGATCCCCAATCCAAGAGTCCCAGGACTACATCCATGTTTAGGATTTTGGTCCCAGCACCTGTGGTAGCCCATGTAGCACAACAGATTGCGCCTGACCTCAAAAAGCCAATCACTATGCAGACATCAATGACCCAAGGCTTGACTCATTCAGGAAGATGCTATACTCCTGAAGAGCTAGCCCAGAATGTCACAAGGAAGGAGAATGCTCAGAAGAGGGAAATAACCGAAGGGGAGGCTGAAGATTTCTGGCGGCACATGCAGCCCAAAGATTATTCCATCGTTGAGCATTTGAAGAAGACACTGGCATAAATCTCGGTGCTGTCGCGGTTGGCTAGCTCGCCGTCTCATAGGCATGCCCTCATAAAGGTGTTGGATGATGCCCACGTACCAGCGGGAACAAGTAGTGAGGATTTGGCCGGGCTAGTGGCCCATATCATTGGGGAGCATAAGATCTGGTTTTCTATGGAAGAACTACCCGTCGAAGGGACATCCCACAATAAAGCCCTCTATATCCCCCTGGAATGTCATGAGAAGGCCGTAGGAAGAGTACTGGTGGATAACGGGTCAGGCCTCAACATCTGCCCCGCATCCACCCTGACACAGCTTGGCTACGACATCGAAAAGATCTGCTAGAGCGCGACGAATGTCAGGGGATTCGATGAATCCTTAAGTGACTCTTTAGGGGAGGTCGATCTACAGATTTGAGTCGGGCCTCCATCCTTCACAGCAGAGTTTCAGGACATGGCCATCACTGCCAATTACAATATGCTCTTGGTGTTATATCCCGTATTTTGTACATTGGGATAATCCGAGTTGACCATGAAAAGTTAAGGACAAGACTATTCCGGGATACGAGGTTGAGACTTTTGACCTTCGATTTTGTTTTAAGGCATAGGTTTCTTATGATTTTATTGGCATGGAATATTAAGGAAAATTTGGGGTTAAAAGTGATTTATGGAAAGTAATTAATTCATGAAAAAGAGCCAATGTTGGCCATGTGGCATAGGGGTGGTTCCCACCCATGGCTTGGCCAATTTTAATTTATCCAAGCTATGTGTGGGCCAAGGTACACATGGATGAATTATATATGTACATAATAGATGACCAAGCAAGTCATTTAGACATCTTTTCCACACTTAGAAGCTTGGAGAAACATGGAGAAAAAGAGAGAGAGATTGGTTACTGGCCGGTTTAAAATTGGTGCCAAGAAATCTTGATCAAAAAATATTTTCTTCAAGCATTTCAACTCCTTAGAAGGTGTATAACAACATGAAGTAGTTGTTGGAGCAAGCAAAGCCTTTGTTCTTGCAATTCTCAACCCTAGCCAAGTTGAAGAACTAAGTGGAAAAGGTAAGGTTCAATCCTCTTTTACATGTGTTATGGATGGTTTGTGCATGTTGTGGTGTGTAGAAATGGATGAAATTCATGAAATTATGTATGTTGGGGTGTGGCCACGATAGGGGCTGTTTTTGGTAGGATAAGATGAGCAAATTTTATTTATTGTTTTAGTTGATGATTGTTGTGGATTATATGATGAAAATGAAGGTTTAATGATTTAAATTGAAGTTGTAATCGTTTGTGGGTTGTTGTAGAAGTTAATGTGATTTTAGCATAGTTTCTTGAATTTATGAGAATGATGTTGTTAATGTGTGGATTGTTGGTGTAGTTTATGAATTCAGAAGAAAGAAATGTGTCGTTGTTGATCTTATTGAATTTGGAAGGTTTCGGGTGAAGTTATGTTGGATGGGTTGTTTTGAATATTGTGCGGGTTGTTTGAAGTATTCTTGAATCTTGTTTGAATGGTTTCGGATTAGTACTTGAACATGTGAGCGTTAATGTTGGTTTGAATGTATGTAGTTGAGTTGAATGTAAATGGAAGGTTGTCGAATTATGTAGAAAAAGAGTTACTAACGTTAGAATGTATTTTGGATTAATTGTTGATGTTGTTAGTATGATTGTTGGTATTGTTGGTGATTTGGCCGAGTTGAAATCTCGGGGTTGTTGAATTTGTAAGGGAAATGCTGCCCAAATTTCTATAAATAAAGTGATAGCTTAGGATTGGATTCCTAAGTACCTATGACTAATTTTTGGTGCCAAATGATGTTATTGTAGATCTTGAGAAGCCGAGACTTAAATTTGGATTAGCTTAGGAAGCGGACGAGGTATGTAAAGCCTAACCCTTCTTTCTTTTGGCATGTCTTAGTGGTAAGTAGGCTATGATACGAGCCTCGGAGTAATTTCATTCTTAAGATCCGAGCTTGTATACGATTCTTATTCGCTTCTCCAAGTTGACTCTCTTAATGTAGTCGAACTAGGGTCCTTATGTTTTTATATGATTGGATTTCAAATATTGCATAAAGAATTTTGTTCTTAAAGGATTCCGTAACTACGAACGACTGTAACTTTCATAGACGAGCTCGGATCGCTTTGAAACGTTCGCAGGATATTCTATAATGAATAATATCTCCAACTTTCATAGGCGGGCTCGGATTGGTTTGATACCTGTCAGTGGGCCCTCGAGACTTTTCGATGTTTGGTTCTCGCGACTTTTTGAAAGAACTTAGCATGACTATTGTTATACCCCGTACTTTGCACGTTGGAATATTCTAAGTTGGTTGCGACAAGTTATGGACAAGACTTTTGATTTTCGGTTTTGTTGAATTTTTGTTTTAATGCACAAGTTGCATATTCATCTTTTCATTGGTATGGAGTGTTAAGGGTAAATTTGGAATAAGGAAAATTTGGGGTTAAAAGTGAATTATGGAAAGTTAAGCATTTCATGAGAATTTGGGGCTAGAAGCGAAATTTTGAAAACTAGTATTTCATGAAAATGGCCATATGTGGCCATGTGTGAGATGTGGGCCATAGGGCCACTTGTGCAAATTATATATGGTGAAAAAGATGACAATTAAATCATCTTCATCATTTTATCTCCTAGAAACTTCAAGAAAAATGGAGAAAAAAAAAAAGAGAAGCAGAAAAACGGCCAAGAGAAGGCTCGTCGAACCCCCAACGAAGTTGATCATGAAAAATTGTTTTCTTCAAGATTTTCTACTAATTGGAAGGTCCTCTGTGTGGAGTAGTTGGTAGCAAGCAAAGCGCTCGTTTTTGCGGAATATAGTCTGGCGAGAGGAAGAGTTGAAGAGAAAAGGTGAGATTTAATCTTTATTTCTATACGTTATGCGTGGTTTGTGCATGTTGTGAAGTGTGAAATGAATGAAATTTATGAAAATATGGATGTTAGAGTGAAGCCGTGTATGTGTGGTGTGTGGCCGTGTGGTTGTAGTGGTGTGTAGGAATAATGAATTAAGTGTATTTAGCATGGTTGGGTGTTGTTGTAATGTGTGTAGAAATGGATGAAAACCATGGAATTTGTATGTTGTTGTTGTGGCCGAAAATGAAACGGGTGATTTGGTGTAGGCATGTGGGACTAATGTGATGTAGTATTTTGGTTGTCGTAGTTGTGAATTCTATGATGTAAAATGAAGTTTTAATGATCCAAGTTAAGGTTATAATTGTGTGGGCTGAATTGGAAGATAATGTGACCTTGATATGGTTTCTTGAATTTATGAAAATAAAGTTGTAAACGTATGTTTTGTTGACATAATTTATGAATGTGAAAGAAAGAAAGGTGTTGGTAATGTTCTTGTTGAATTGGAATGCTTTCGGGTGAGAAGCATGTATTGGATTGGCTTGTTTGATTATTGTGCGGATTGTTTGGAATGATCTTGAATCTTGTTTGAATGGTTTTGGATTGGTACTTGAATACGCGATCGTTGATATTAGTTTGAATGTATGAAGTTGAATTGAATATGCATGAAATGTTGCCGAATTGTGTAGAAAGGAATTATTAATGTTAGAATGCGTTTGGATTGCTTATGGATATTGTTGATGTGGTTGTTGGTATTGTTGTTGGATATTTGGCAGAGTTGAATTCTCGGGGTGTTGAATTTACGAAATGCCCAAATTTACGTAAATAAAGTGCGAGCTTAAAATGGGATCCCGAGGTGCCTATGACTAATGTTGGGTGTCTAATGACGTGTTGTAGATTTTGAGAAGCCGAGACTTTAGTTTGGATTAGCTTAGGAAGCAACCAAGGTATGTAAAGCTTACCTTTCCTTCTTTTGGCATGTCTTAGATATGAGTAAGGTATGATATGTTATGAGCCTTGGGGTAACTCTATTCTGAAATTCCGAACATGTTTATGATTCACACTCGTTTCTTGATGTTCGCATTCTGATACGGTCGGATTATGGTCCTATATGTCTTCCGTATGATTGGATTTTAAAAGTTGCGTAAAAAGTTTTGTTTCAAAAGAGTTTTTGTAACTACGAACGTCCGTAACTTTCACGGAGACGAACCGGATGGCTTTGATATGCTCGTAAATGATTCCTAACGTATGATGACTTAAATTTTTATGGGCGGGCCCGACTTGGTCGACACCCCTCCGTGGGCCGCGACTTTCCTTATGTACTTCGACGATTTTGAAAGGATATGATATGACTATTATTCCGATTTCAAGTACGATCAGTTTACTTATCTTTTGAGTTTGTAATAATGATTCGATAACATATGATGACTATGATTTTATGCAAAGCGGGCCGGATTGGGTTGTGACGCTCGTCCGTGGGTCATATCTTCTTGTATAATTCGATGGCTTTTGAAAGAATTCAATATGACTACCTTTCCGACCCCCGAATATGATTATATATTTGTCTTGGTTCCGAAATAATGATTCGTATACTTATGATTCGATACGTAACTATGGTTTAATAAGTTCGGTTTGATTTGTTCTACAGTGATATTCGGAAGAAAGTACGGTTGACTCGTTTTGGATTATAAATAACGATCCGTTTTGATTACTCTATTGAGTCTTTGTGAATGTTTGGCATTGCGTATGATTTCCTACGATTACGCTCGTGCGTTTTGTTATTACCTCTTTCGCGAAGGTATGTTATCGTGCGCGCTATATGTTATATTCCGAAGTATGATGTGTTTTCCGAAGTATGATGTGATATGATATACGATGTGATACGAAGTATGATGTGTGTCGGAGGTATACGATATTCCGAAGTATGATGTGTTGTGGCGCCCGGATGGGTGGCGACCGTATTACGTCATGGGTCCGTTACGGACCGTATGTGATATGATATGGTATGTGATGATCTGATGATACGATATGATATGTGGTATGATATGTGATAATATGTGATATGATTTGATTTGATCCTAAAAGCACAGAGGGGGTGGGTACGTATGTTTATGACTATTATATTATATATGGATCGGGCGTACGTTCCTCGGCACTATTATATTATATATGGATCGGGCCGTACGTTCCTCGGCATTATTGTATTATATATGGATCGGGCCGTACGTTCCTGATTATTATATTATATATGGATCGGGCCGTACGTTCCTCGGCATTATTATATTATATATGGATCGGGCCGTACGTTCCTCGGCATTATCGTATTATTTATGGATCGGGCCGTACGTTCCTCGGCATTCGGTTAATGTCAGTTCATATGATGTGTTTGATTTTCCGTATGTGTGAGACAGAAATGTTTTTCAAAAGAAAGCGAAGCATTTTGGGCATTCTGATTATCATATTTGTCTTTTGTATCTCTTAGGTATGATTTGTATGTCAGATGCAAGCACTTTGGTATTCTGGCTATTGTGCTCACGTTTTGTACTCCTTACTCGGTTATGACTTCGTTTTTTGTATGCCATGCTTTACATGCTCGGTACATATTCCCGTCTTGACCCCCGCTTTCTTCGGGGGTGCGTTTGCGTAGCGCGGTATATACAAATGAGTAGGTGATGTTTGCGAGAAAGATGTTCAATTTGGATTGGCGAGCTCCATTTCCTCTAGAGTCTTTGGGAGTCGAGTACTTTTGTATGGTATCTGAAGTTATGGTAGAGACTTTGCAGACAATGTCGTGTGTATGATATGTCAGTTTGTAAGCGGCTATGTAAGCCGATGTATTATTCTGCATTATGTTACGAACTTCATATGTTTACAGATTTCATACGATGCTAGTTTTATTTGATTTGGTAAAGATGAAAGGCATGTTCGTTTTCGAAAAAAAAAATTCATTACGTACTTATGTCATGTATTGCGGGCCCAGTATGATTATGAGTATTACGAAAGTCTGCGGGTTCGCTCGGCCCTAGGTAAGGGTCGGGTGCCCATCACACCCTATCGGATTAAGGGTGTGACAACTATTGTCTTGGTTTTTAAATGATGGTTCGCTTTGATTATTTTATTGAGTCTTTAATAATGATTTTTATGCATATGGTTACTCACGACTCTGCTCGTGCATCCTGTTGTATATTTCGCCGAGTCTCAGGCTGGTTATGTCGTCGTGCGCACTATGTTATATTCCGGAGTATGATGTGTTACGGTTCACCGAAACTCATAGCTAGGTCCGGGTTCCGTTTATATTACGGTGTTATGATGTGTTATGGCGTTATGGTGTGTTATGGGATTATGTCGGGTTACGGAGATATGAAATCTTACGGAGTATGATGATGTATGTCGTCAATGACGGGTGGGCGACATATTCTCGAGCCCCGTACATGGTTTGTGTTTTAATCGGTAAGCATTTTGGTATTACCGGATTTTGCACTTATTTTATCGTACTTTTTGTTCAGATTGTGATCTACGTTATTGTATTTCATGCTTTGCGTACTCGGTACATATTTCGTCGACCCCTTTCTTCGGGGCGTTTCATGCCGTAGTACGATTCTCGTTTTGGTGATCAGCCAGCTTAGGATTTCCATTCAGCTATCTTGGAGCGCTCCCTTGTTCCGGAGCCTATGTTTTGGTACAGACTCTTCCGATGCATATGTATATGTCTGTTCATGGGTACGGCGGGGCCCTGTCCTATCATATGATTCTGTTATCTCTTAGAGGTCTGTAGACATATGCGTGGGTTGTAGGTAGTCACTGTTCAGTTGTGTCTGTGTGATTTGTGTTCTGGGCGTCCCCCTATATTATTATGACGAAAGCTTGTTGGCTTATATGCGATTCATATGCGAAAGTTTGAGATATGTGTATATATATATATATTATACAAATGACTTTGGGGCGACGTTTCACTTTTCTATATGTATAAGATATTATGCTAGCTATGATCGACGTTTGATCTTTGTATATGTATAAGTTATTTGTGTCTTGTTTTACATTAATGGGTGTGTACGGGTGCCCGGCTCGGGCACTAGTCGTCACGGCTACGGGGTTGGGTCGTGACAAAAGTGGTATCGGAGCGATTCGTCCCGGAGTGTCTACGGACCGTGTCCGGCGAGTCTTGTTTATGGTGTGAAGCCGACCACACTTATAAATAAGAGGGCTGCGGGGCATTTAGGAATCGGTGACCATTTTTACATGTCTTAGATCGTGCGATAGAGCCAAGTCATAGGAAATGAAATTCCTTATACTAACTTTTGATTTTAGCAGAAGGACGACATCGACAGAAGAAAGTGATTGACGATATTGGAAGTTACAAAGCACGCAGGTAAGCAAAGGCACGGAAGATATATGTCGGGTAAGGTATTGAGGTACGATTGAAATGTAAAGTTAAAAGTTGGAAGGGAAAAGTAAACAGGGAAGTGTAACAGGTGCAGTTCGAGTTGGACATACGAGGTAAGTCCATCATTTTCATACTATTGTTGATATTGGAAGCCCTGTGTGGCTATGATATGATATATACACATATATATATGTTGGCCCTATGAGGCATTGTTGGTATTTCCTGCGTGCAGGTTTTGAGATAGTAAGAAACATAGAGGAAACTCTGCCGAAATTTTCTAAGAAATAAAAAGAGGATGAGATATGGGTTTGTGATATGCCTTGAAAGGTCGTGTCAATAGTAAGGATAGGATTTGACTAAGTTGCAAGTACGGCTGACCTTCAGAAATAAGTTAGCTATGCCGAATTGATGGCAAATTTAGGAGGTCGATATCGATATGGTAAAAGAATTTGGAAAGGGCTTGTGATATTAAGAGATGATTTAGGGGAGACTGGCAAATCCTGATAGAGTGTTATTTTAAGGCACCAATTGAATTGATAAGCAGGGATAAATTATGACGAGTTTATGGTTAGAAGAAATAGTAGTATGATTGAGACAAGAGTACAGAGGAAAAAGAATTGTGACGGAGATGAATGTATTGATAAGATAGCTTCTGAGATATTAAGGATAAGCTTGATTACGAACAGGATATTATGTGAATATAATAAGGATTGTTATGAAACTGAACAAAGCCTAACAAGGAAGTGACTAGAGGATATGATGTGATCCATGTGACTAAAGTATGAAGGTGAGCTATTGATCCAAAAAAAAAAAAAAACAGGGGGGATTTATGAGGCTCTTCTATAGGGAAAGTTCATAATAGAGATTACGAGAAAGTGAAAATGATAGCGAGCACAAAAGAAGAAGGGGTTAATTGGAAGAAGGAGATGAAAAGAAAAGCGGCGAGATAACAGTGTAGTAATAGATGATGACATGTGTAGCCAAGAACACGAGTAATATCAGTGACGGCACTGTGAAAGACCAAACTATAGAAAGATGAACAATGAGGTAGAATGAGTGCTAGGAAATGACGGGTATGATAAGAACAAATAGGGATGAACAGAATATGATTTGAAAGTGAGAAAGGGATTATGTAGGAGTAGTACTTTCCGAGGGACGTAGAGGTATTATAAAATTCCTTGTGTGCAGAAAAGAAGGATGGACATAGACTGGAAAAATATGGTAAGGGGATACTAAAGGAAGCACCCAATATAGACGTAATTAAATGAGTACGAATATGGAACGAAAAGGGAATACATAGTTATGAATTTAAAAGTGTAGTACGACGACATGGTGATAAGGTAAGACCATTATTGAGGCGAACTTGGTATGTTTTTGAGTAAGTTAGAAGCCTGTGCTGGGTACACAGTAAGGGTAAAAAGGCATAAAGCATAACGGGTGCTCAACGTGCACACGACTTCACCTCGAAAATAATGGAATCTTTAAGCGACAAAGACGGTAGGCTTAAGGAACAAATGGTGCAATATAATTTCATCACAAGAAACAGATGATATAGATTGCGATAAAGGTACTAATTCAAGAGAACTCTGGACACTTACCGTTAGAATATAAGTGCCACCTAACTGAGAATTTGGAATGACTACGAGTATTAAATAATTATTGATTGGAATAAGAGACCCTTTCTAATTCGGAGGGAGATGTGTTATGAGAACATTTTGAAATCTGTTAAGAATTCAATTTACTCCAGATTAGGTGATGAAGGTCATGCGGTGAAGTGGACGCGATCATATTAGCATTAGAGCATCGCATTTCATCAGAGTCCCAAAGTTAAGCGTGCTGGAGTGGGAGAAATTTCAGGATGGGTGACCCCTGGGAAGTGATCTGGAAGTCTTATAAATTCAGACATAGGGAGCAAATGAGAAGCTAGAGTAGCCTAAGGGAAGTTAGAGTATACAGAGTGGGCAGGAACTTTAAGAGGTCACATAGGACGAGGCAGACTGAACCAGTGAAGAGAAAGAAGGTGCATTACAGCTTTAGAATCAGGGTAAGTTGAATAGCGTTTGGAAATATTTTGTAAACAAGATGGTAGCAATTATGTGTACGTATGTATATGATATCCTATACATGGCTACATCAGCGGGTATGTGTATCCCAGCAATCGACGTTGCGGCATATTGGAAGGCAATAATCGGACAAGGTAACGAAGCTCAAGTGAAAAAGAAATGGCACAAATGTTATAAGGCAACTGATGCTGTTTTCACTACAGGTTAAGCTCGGAAAGTTCTAATACAATGATACTTGGAAAAGAAAGAAAGTGAGTAGGTGGAAGGTAAGGTGACCAAAATGTCGGAAGAAGCGAAAGAGTAAGAAACATGAGGGAGTAAAACGTCCAAGAGAAAGACGACGGGCAAAGCACGACACTATTTGGATAAAAATTTGAGGGTAGGCGTGTGAGAGGAATAGAGTGTGGTAGTATGGAACAAAAGAGGAATGTGTGGGGTTGGAGGACAGACTTCGACAAGTGGGACGAAAAGAATAGTGACCACGACGATGGATATCTAAAAACTATTGGTGTATTAGGACCTCCTTATTAAAGGGGGGGGGGGGGGGGGAACATAGTGGACTTGAAAGGGATTATGGCGTTCTCATTCTCCAGAAGGGGAAATTTATTAGCTTGGAGCTAGAGTTCGAAACGATCGCCAATACAAGGAAATCGTAGACACGTATACTTGTGTTATGAGAAAATCGTAAGGGAGTAAGAATTTCCGCAGCCCTATGCTTTTGGGTTGTATTGTAAGATTTGAGGGATAAAGGTTAAAGAAACAGTTGTGGCAAGAGCCGAAGGATTTAGTTTGAACTCGAATTATGAGTTGCCATAAGTGTGGCTGTGCTGTGAAGGATAGCGAAGGGTGCAGAACCATTACGTATATACATACTTTGGATCGATGAAAGTAGTCCTGGGAAGGAACTAGGAGGAATAGTTTGAAGGACGTAACCATTATACGCACTAGCGACGAATCATGTTGGGTGAGCACTCGGAATGTAAAGGTAAATGGTGACAAGGATGTAAGGACTAATGACGCCGACCGGTAACCGCAAGGTCGGTAAAAGCATATTCAAGACCATTTGTCCGGTTAAAGGTTATGCGAAATTATATAGAGAGACTTCACAAAGCTCTCACATCTATGATCTCGTAGCAGGAGGAGCTCGAGAAACTTCGGAGATCACTCCCGAAGGGATGAGGTCACAAGTGGATCTTGATATATACCTTCGGATACTTTGGATTATTCGATGCTAGAAGATATATTGCGGGCCTGCGTTATTGATTTCAGAGGCAGCTGGGATGATCATCTGCCACTTATAGAATTTGCCTATAATAATAGCTACCATTCTAGCATCCAAATAGCCATATGAGGCTTTGTATGGCAGGTAGTGCAGGTCACCAATTGGCTGGTTCGATGTTGGCAAAACTAAGTTAATTGGCTCAGATAGGATTAAAGGTATAAGGTGAAGCTTATTCGAACGATTCTTAAGGACGTAAGTCATATGCTGATAATCGACGTCGACACTTAGAGTTCCGAATTGGCAGTTGAGTATTTCTGGAAGTGTCACCCATGAAGGGTGTTATGAGATTCGGTAAGAAGGGGAAACTCAGTCCGAGGTATATTGGACCTTACCAGGTCGTCTGTAAGGTAGGCAAGGTTGCCTATGAATTAGATCTACCAGCTGATTTGGGAGCAGTGCATCCAGTCTTCCACGTGTCAATGCTTCGAAAATATATAGGTGATCCTCCCAGAGTATTTCTGTTACATCCCGTATTTTGAACGACGAGACGATTCGGGTTAACTATGAAAAGTTAGGATTAAGACCATTCGGGATACGAAGTCGGACGTGTGACCTTCGATTTTGTCATGTGACCTAAGTGTGTATGACGTTATTGGAATGGAATCATCAAAGAAACTTCGGGACCAAAAGTGGAATTAAGGGAAGTTGGCTATTATTGAAAGAAAGAGAGGGAGTAGCATATAGGCCATGTGGCCGGCCACCTTTGAGTGGGCCATGGCCACATGGTTGGCCATTATTTGAAATAAAGGGATGACTAAGGGACCATTATATCATCATCTTCATTAGCTTAAGAAAAATCAAGAACCTTGGAGAAAAAAAAAAAAGACCAACATTCGGCCATGGCAATGAAAAATCAAGACCAAGATTAAGCTTTTCCAAAATTATTTCTTTGATGCAAACCTACTAATTTGAGGGTGCTTGTAACGTGGAGTTGTTGTTTCAAGCGTTGGATTGCTCGTTTTCATCCTTGGCCAACTTTGGGCAAGTTGAGGATTTGTGAAGAAAGGTAAGTTTGATCTTGTTTTTATGAGTTATGGAAGGTTTATGTGTGTTGTTGTATGTTGTTATGGATGAAATTCATGAGATATGGCAATTTGAAGTTGAGGCCGTGTGTGTGTGAGTTGGCCGTGTATGTGTGTTGTGTGTTCTAAGTGATGAACCAAGTTTTATGTAGTATGTTTGGTTATTGTAGAGTGTTGAAATGAATGAAAATCATGAAGTATATATATATGGGTGTTGGCCGAATATGGCCTTTGTATGTGTTAAGAAATGAATTAGTTTTCTTGGAATTTTAGTTGTTGTTGTTATGTGGATTCTATGTTGGAAATAAGAGTTTAATGATTCGAATTGGTATTGTAAGTGTTGTGGGCTGTTTTGGAAGGTTTTGTGTATTTAGTGTAATTTTTATGTTTATGGAAATGATATGGTTAGAGTGTGAATTGTTAGAGCAAATCATGATTTGAAGTCAAGGAATGTGTTATGGATGAGTTCTCGGGTTAAGGGACAATTTCGGGTGACTTGGAGTATTTGTTGGATTATTGGAAATATTATGTGAATTGTTTAAAGAGTTCTTGAATGATTGTTTGAGTGGTTTTGAATTGATAATTGAATATGCGTTAGTTTGATTACATGTTGGTTTGTAAGTATGTAATTGTAGTAAGCATAATTGGAATGTTGTTGGAATGCGTGGAGAAGAATCTTTAGTGTTCAAATATGTTTGAATGGATTATGGATATTATTGGAATGATTGTTGGTGTTGTTGTGTTGTTGAATTTGGCCGAGTTGAATTCTCGGGGTTGGTCTATTTGTAAAGGAAGTGCTGCCCAATTTTCCGTAGGATTATGTGTTAGTTGGAGATGAATTTCTAAATGCTTGGTTGACGTTGGTATTTATTAATGTCGTGTAGATCTTGGAGAGTTCGAGATATAAGTTTGATTTGGATTAGCGTTGTGTGCAAGCGAGGTATGTAAAGCTTAACCCTTCTTTCTTTTGGCATGTCTTAGTTTAATATAGGCTACGATACTAGCCTCGAGGAAATTCCATTCTCATGATCCGAGCATGTCTATGATTCGCGTTTGTCTTTTGGTACTCGTATGTTGATGTGGGAAAATATTGGTTTTGATGTTGTTGGAAAAAAATGATTTTAAAGTTGCATAAAAACTTGGTTTTCAAAAGAGTTTTATTCTTAAACGATGTTGAAACTTCGAACGTTCATAACTTTCGACTAAGGGCTCGGATTGCCTCGATATCGTCGTGGGAGGTTGTATGACGTGTGATGAGTATGTTTTCCATAGGCGGGCCCGGCTCGGGTCGACACTCGTCCGTGGGTCCCGCGACCCTCTTTTGTGCATTTCTCGAAGACGTTTGGAAGAGTTTGGTATGACGATTTTCCCGATTCCCAAGTATGATCATTTTACTTACTTTTTGAACTTATGATAATGATTTTATGCATATGGTTACTCACGACTCGCTCGTGCGGTTTGTTGGTACATCGTTCGCCGGTTCCCGGCCGGTTTGTTGTCGTGCGCATTATGATATATATATTCGGAGTTATCTTTGTGTTACGGTTCCCGAGACCTCGCCATAGGGCCGGGTTCCGTTTATGGAGTTATGCTTTGTGATATGGCTTATGATGTGTTGTGATGATGTGTTGTGTTCGGGGATACGGAGATTTGAAATCTTCGGTGTTATGCTTGTGTTATGGCGCCAACGACGGGCGGGCGACCATATTTTCGTGCCCTATGCATGCTTTGTATTTTGAAAATAAACATTTGGCATTTTGGAAAGGTACTTACTTTCGGTACTTTTGTTTCGAGTGTGTGTGACTCAGATTTATTTACTGTATTTCCTGCTTTGCATACTCAGTACATATTTCGTGCCGACCCCCTTTCTTCGGGGGGGGGCCGCGTTTCATGCCCGTGTGTACGGACGCCCGGTTTGGCGATCCGCCGCCAGGGAGACCTATCCGTCTTTGTGTTGGAGTGCTCCTTTTATCCGGAGCCTACATCTTGGTATATACTCGTTCGTTGCATATGTGTGTGTGTGTTCGGGGGGTACGGCGGGGCCACGTCCCGTCATATGATTACTCGTTAGTCCGTTGGTTTGTTTAGAGGTCCGTAGACGTATATGTGGGTTGTGTGCCTACCCCGTACGGATGAGTTTGTATATTATATGTTTTGGGCCGATGTGCCGTCGATTAGCCTTGTCGGCTTTCGATATATATGTGTTTGAGTTTGAGATGTGTTTGAGACGCGTTTGATATTTGTATACGCGTCGGCCGGTACCGTGTGTGTGATTCGAGGTTTGATGAATGCGTTTGGGTGCCCAACTCGGGCACTAGTCACGGCCTACGGGGTTGGGTCGTGACAAAAGTGGTATCAGAGCGGTTCGTCCTCGGAATGTCTACAGACCGTGTCTCGTAGAGTCTTGTTTATCGGTGTGTTGTGCACCACATCTATAAGCAAGAAGCTACAGGGCATCTAGGGTGTTATCTTTCTTTCTGATCCTAGATCGTGCCATAGAGCCAAGTCATAGGAAATGAGATTCCTTACTTTGATCTTTGATTTCGGCAGAAGAATGGTGTTGATAACGAGAAAGTGATTAGCGATGTTGGAAGTTGCAAGCACGCGAGTAAGTAAAGGTATGAAAGACATATACGAGGTGTGTTTATTATTTTCGTATCGTTGTTGATGTTGGGAGCCCCGTGAGGCCGTGATATGATATATGATCCGGTATGGGGTATGATGTGTTTGGAGATATGCAATCTTTCGAAGTATGATGTCTTTGTGGCGCCGGATGGAGCGGCGACCACGTTTTGTCCGCCGGGTCCCATTATGGACCGTATATGGTATGATGAGTCTGTTCACCGAGTCCCCAGTTTTAGCGGTCCTTCGAACCGCATATACGCTTTGGCAGGTAGGCGGGATCCAGAGGCGGCACCGAATGTGGGTCCAGGTATATAAACCCTTACTATAATAATCTGATGTATGTGTGTTTGTTGTATGAATGTTGGTTGATAGCGGCAAGTAGGGATCCGAAAACCGATAGTCGGGTATTTGTAAATAACGACGATCAAGGTGTGTCTTCGTTGCCATAGAGAATTTGGGTGTTTGGAATGAGAAGTAGGTATGTCCGTCGGCGAGAAGTTAGTGTCGAGGTTGGAGAGAGCTTAAAATAGTAAGTGTGTTATGAGAGCGTTTGGAAATTTGTTAGAGCTTCGATTTACTCCAGTTAGGTATGAAAGTCTTGTGATGGGGTGGACGCGATTATATTGGAGTTAGAGCATCGTATTTCATCGAAGTCCCGAGGTTAAGCGTGCGGGGTGAGAGCAAATTCGGGATGGGTGACCCGGGGGAAGTTTTTGGAAATCTTGCAAGTTCGTTGTAAAAGGCAAATGAGGAGTTAGGATTGCAGCATGATGTGTGAACGGAAAGTTGTAAGACGAAATCTAAGCCGAGGAGCAATAGAAGAGTTCGAATTCGAGATAAAGAGTATGATTGGTAGGTACGACTATGTGTTATGATAATAACGGGAACTTTCCCCGAGGTCTTCGTACGACCTTATAAGACTAGTTGAACATTCGAGGACGAATGTTCCAAAGGGGGGAAGGATGTTACATCCCGTATTTTGAACGACGAGACGATTCGGGTTAACTATGAAAAGTTAGGATTAAGACCATTCCGGGATACGAAGTCGGGACGTGTGACCTTCGATTTTGTCGTAAGACCTAAGTGTGTATGACGTTATTGGTATGGAATCATCAAAGAAACTTCGGGACCAAAAGTGGAATTAAGGGAAGTTGGCTATTATTGAAAGAAAGAGAGGGATAGTAAATATGGCCATGTGGCCGGCCACCTTTGAGTGGGCCATGGCCACATGGTTGGCCATTATTTGAAATAAAGAGATGACTAAGGGACCATTTATCATCATCTTCATTAGACTTAGAAAAAAATCAAGAACCTTGGAGAGAAAAAAATCACCCAACATTCGGCCATGGCAGAAAAAAATCAAGACCAAGAACTAGCCTTCTAAAAATTATTTCTTTGATGCAAACCTACTAATTTGAGGGTGCTTAGTAACGTGGAGTTGTTGTTTCAAGCGTTGGATTGTTCGTTTTCATCCTTGGCCAACTTTGGACAAGTTGAGGATTTGTGAAGAAAGGTAAGTTTAATCTTGTTTTTATGAGTTATGAAAGGTTTATGTGTGTTGTTGTATGTTGTTATGGATGAAATTCATGGATATTTGCAATTTGAAGTTGAGGCCGTGTGTGTGGAAAGTGGCCGTGTGCATGTGTGTTGTGTGTCTAAGTGATGAACTAAGTTTATGTAGTTGTTTGGTTATTGTGGAGTGTTGAAATGAATGAAAAATCATAAAGTATATATGTATGTGGTGTGTTGGCCGAATATGGCCTTTGTATGTGTTAAGAAATGAATTAGTTTTCTTGGAATTTTAGTTGTTGTTGTTATGTGGATTCTATGTTGGAAATAAGAGTTTAATGATTCGAATTGGTATTGTAAGTGTTGTGGGCTGTTTTGGAAGGTTTTGTGTATTTAGTGTAATTTTTATGTTTATGGAAATGATATGGTTAGAGTGTGAATTGTTAGAGCAAATCATGATTTGAAGTCAAGGAATGTGTTATGGATGAGTTCTCGGGTTAAGGGACAATTTCGGGTGACTTGGAGTATTTGTTGGATTATTGGAAATATTATGTGAATTGTTTAAAGAGTTCTTGAATGATTGTTTGAGTGGTTTTGAATTGATAATTGAATATGCGTTAGTTTGATTACATGTTGGTTTGTAAGTATGTAATTGTAGTAAGCATAATTGGAATGTTGTTGGAATGCGTGGAGAAGAATCTTTAGTGTTCAAATATGTTTGAATGGATTATGGATATTATTGGAATGATTGTTGGTGTTGTTGTGTTGTTGAATTTGGCCGAGTTGAATTCTCGGGGTTGGTCTATTTATAAAGGAAGTGCTGCCCAATTTTCCGTAGGATTATGTGTTAGTTGGAAATGAACTTCTAAATGCTTGGTTGACGTTGGTATTTGTTGATGTCGTGTAGATCTTGGAGAGTTCGAGATATAAGTTTGATTTGGATTAGCGTTGTGTGCAAGCGAGGTATGTAAAGCTTAACCCTTCTTTCTTTTGGCATGTCTTAGTTTAATATAGGCTACGATACTAGCCTCGAGGAAATTCCATTCTCATGATCCGAGCATGTCTATGATTCGCGTTTGTCTTTTGGTACTCGTATGTTGATGTGGGAAAATATTGGTTTTGATGTTGTTGGAAAAAAATGATTTTAAAGTTGCATAAAAACTTGGTTTTCAAAAGAGTTTTATTCTTAAACGATGTTGAAACTTCGAACGCTCATAACTTTCGACTAAGGGCTCGGATTGCCTCGATATCGTCGTGGGAGGTTGTATGACGTGTGATGAGTATGTTTTCCATAGGCGGGCCCGGCTCGGGTCGACACTCGTCCGTGGGTCCCGCGACCTTCTTTTGTGCATTTCTGAAGACGTTTGGAAGAGTTTGGTATGACGATTTTCCCGATTCCCAAGTATGGTCATTTTACTTACTTTTTGAACTTATGATAATGATTTTATGCATATGGTTACTCACGACTCTGCTCGTGCGGTTTGTTGGTACATCGTTCGCCGGTTCCGGGCCGGTTTGTTGTCGTGCGCATTATGATATATATATTCGGAGTTATGCTTTGTGTTACGGTTCCCGAGACCTCGCCATAGGGCCGGGTTCCGTTTATGGAGTTATCTTTGTGATATGGCTTATGATGTGTTGTGATGATGTGTTGTGTTCGGGGTTACGGAGATTTGAAATCTTCTCGGTGTTATGCTTGTGTTATGGCGCCAACGACGGGCGGGCGACCATATTTTCGTGCCCTATGCATGCTTTGTATTTTGAAAATAAACATTTGGCATTTTGGAAAGGTACTTACTTTCGGTACTACGTTTTTGTGTGTGTGACTCGGATTTATTTACCGTATTTTCTGCTTTGCATACTCGCACATATTTCGTGACCCCCTTTCTTCGGGGGGGGGGGGGGTTTCATGCCCGCGGTACGTACGCCCGGCTTTAGCGATCCGCCGCTTTAGGAGACCTATCCTGCTGTGTTGGAGTGCTCCTTTTATCCGGAGCCTACATCTTGGTATATACTCGTTCGTTGCATGTGTGTGTGTGTGTTCAGGGGTACGGCGGGGCCCTGTCCCGTCATATGATTCTGTTAGTCTGTTGGTTTGTTTAGAGGTCTGTAGACGTATATGTGGGTTGTGTGCCTACCCTGTACGGATGAGTTTGTATATTATATGTTTTGGGCCGATGTGCCATCAGTTAGCCTTGTCGGCTTTCGATATATATGTGTTTGAGTTTGAGATGTGTTTGAGACAGCGTTTGATATTTGTATACGCGTCAGCCAGCTGTGTGTGATTCAGGTTTGATGAATGCGTTTGGGTGTCCGGAGTGATCGGAGATCGTCGGAGGGGCTATGAGTCATACCGGATGAGATGGTTGCGCACTAAAAGCGTAGCTTCCGTTACGGTATTGTGGCGAAACAATAACAGGGAAGAGATGAAGAATACGTATCCCTACTTATTTCCTATGTCTACAGGTAATCTAAATTCCTTATTTGGTTATGCTAATTGACGAATGAGCTGTATGCAATAGCTATAAAAGGGACTCCCCCGAAATGCTTATAAGACCCCGTAGGACCAGTTTAACATTCGAGGACGAATGTTCTAAAGGGGGGGAGGATGTTATATCCCGTATTTTGTACATTGGGATAATCCGAGTTGACCATGAAAAGTTAAGAACAAGACTATTTCGGGATACGAGGTTGAGACTTTTGACCTTCGATTTTGTTTTAAGGCATAGGTTGCTTATGATTTTATTGGCATGGAATATTAAGGAAATTTGGGGTTAACAGTGAATTATGGAAAGTAATTAATTCATGAAAAAGAGCCAATGTTAGCCGTGTGGCATAGGGGTGGTTCCCACCCATGGCTTGGCCAATTTTAATTCATCCAAGCCATGTGTGGGCCAAGGTACACATGGATGAATTATATATGTACATAATATATGACCAAGCAAGTCATTTAGTCATCTTTTCCACACTTAGAAGCTTGGAGAAACATGGAGAAAAAGAGAGAGGAGAATTCAGCTGGGGCTGGCCGAAATTGGTGCCAAGAAATCTTGATCAAAAAATATTTTCTTCAAGCATTTCAACTCCTTAGAAGGTGTATAACAACATGGAGTAGTGGTTAGAGCAAGCAAAGCCTTTGTTCTTGCAATTCTCAACCCTAGCCAAGTTGAAGAACTAAGTGGAAAAAGGTAAGGTTCAATCCTCTTTTACATGTGTGGTACGGATGGTTTGTGCGTATGTTGTGGTGTGTAGAAATGGATGAAATTCATGAAATTATGTATGTTGGGGTGTGATAGTATAAGGTCATTTTTGGTAGGATAAGATGAGCAAATTTTATTTAGTGTTTTAGTTGA
The DNA here is from genome assembly GCF_029784015.1 of Lycium ferocissimum. NCBI lineage: Eukaryota > Viridiplantae > Streptophyta > Magnoliopsida > Solanales > Solanaceae > Lycium > Lycium ferocissimum. The sequence continues at coordinate 88,427 of NW_026725789.1, forward strand.
TGATTGTTGTGGATTATATGATGAAAATGAAGGTTTAATGATTTAAATTGAAGTTGTAATCATTTGTGGGTTGTTGTAGAAGTTAATGTGATTTTATAGTTTTTGAATTTATGAGAATGATGTTGTTAATGTGTGGATTGTTGGTGTAGTTTATGAATTTAGAAGAAAGAAATGTGTCGTTGTTGATCTTATTGAATTTGGAAGGTTTCGTGGAGTTATGTTGGATGGGTTGTTTTGAATATTGTGCGCGGGTTGTTTGAAGTATTCTTGAATCTTGTTTGAATGGTTTCGGATTAGTACTTGAACATGTGAGCGTTAATGTTGGTTTGAATGTATGTAGTTGAGTTGAATGTAAATGGAAGGTTGTCGAATTATGTAGAAAAGAGTTACTAACGTTAGAATGTATTTTGGATTAATTGTTGAGTTGTTAGTAATTGTTGGTATTGTTGTTGGGTTTGGCCGGTTAAATCTCTTTTTGAATTTGTGGGGGT